>NW_026606969.1:410000-425000 GCF_029890125.1 Rhinichthys klamathensis goyatoka
CTCTCCTCAGAGTAAATAATGAGAGCGTGACTCGAGGGTTTGTCTCGCTCTCGGCTCTATAAGAGATCACATATAACCACATATAACCTGCCAGCTGCAGTGCCCTTGAGAGCCACCAGAGGGCTCACAAACTACATCTCCCATAATTCTCTGCCTGGACTCATTAGCACTCATTGTTTTCACCTGTGTCTCATCTTCTTGTTTGCTCACCCTGTATAACGCCCGTTTCACACATACTCCGTTTGCAGTGCGTATTTTTTTCCGTACCCATGTTAACAGGTTAGCTTTCACACTGCACGCGGATGCAGTCCGGCGACCCGTTCCAGTTGCGGTGCGTATACAGCAGTGCAGAGATGAATGAAAGTGACAGCGCACGGTTCGTGGTCCAAATGAACACAGACTGACCTGAATATGTAGTAATCTCACCATAAATGTATTTAATTAAATAAAATGTGACCATAAATGCATTAAATTAAATACTACTATTTTTCATAGTCATCTATTTACTTTAAGACCGGGGTAAAGCAAGGACAGCTACAATTTAGCCTACTTCCACATAATGAATGACACGTCTCATTTGTTGAGGTGGAAAAACAAGTTATTTGTGACATGCAAGATTTATTGTATAAATATTTAAATTATGCAAAAGAAAATGTATGAGTCTGCTGTTTTTGTCAATTTTAAGTTTTAATTTAAAATGTTTGCGATTTTAATATAAGTATATGGTTAAATATTGGTACCACTTGCTTGAGCAACTTAATATATAATCTATATAAAAGTAATGCATTGAATAATACGTTGTTTAAATTGTGTTTAAACGTGAATACGTCTATTAAAGAGTGTATATGTGTAGCTTACAAAGAGAATCGCACTGGAGGCAAAAACTTTTTTTAAATAAAAGTTGCTGATGACTTGATTTGATTGATGATTTTTTGAAATACAAATAGTGAGTAAATGTGTTTGTGGTACAGTTGCGCACTGCAAACGCACGCAGCATATGTGAAAGCACCGCATACGCACTGCACACGGAGTATGTGTGAAACGGGCGTAAGCCTGTCATTCCCTGCGAAGTCTTGTATGTTGTTACACTGCATCGCTGAGCATTACTGTAATGCTTTATTAGCTGGTTCTCCTGCATCCTCAATAAACAAGCTGAGTTCTTACTAGGTCAAGAAAATATGATCAATATAACACCAATTTTATCATCTCTACACTGGTTACCTGTTAAGTTCCGTATCAATTACAAAGTATTATTACCTATAAAGCCCTAAGTTTGTTTGTTTGGACTGCCTGCCTGTGCTTGATTACGATTCTGGATTACTCAAAGAAACTGCATTTGGATCCTCAACCATGTCTCTCAGAGCAGTTCGTGACACTGACATTATGGCTCCAAAACAATGACAAAAATTCACTTTTAGAAGATATAAACGTTCAAAAACATGATTTCTCACTTCCGCCAATATGAATCATTGGTTTTGATGACATGACTTCAGCTCCTCCTCTGATTTTCTGTCCAATCAAATGCTCTCTAGAATCTATAAATAGACGACGAAGCTGCGGTTGAAATCGGTCACTTGTTCACACATTTACTACTTTCTACATGGTGAATGGCACATCGTGCACTATATAGGGGAAAGGGAACGAATCAGACTGTGTAGATATGCTGTCCGTTGGAGCGAATGAAGTCCAGAGACACGACACACAGAGCGGATCATGTGATCGAGTCCCGCAGACCAGAAAAAACGTATCGGACACATTTGAATTCTGATATTTTAAAGCGATTTGGAGGAAACTGCGGCTTTATCGAGCTCAACAGCTCTGGCTGAGCTGTGACATAAACCAAACGCTATTGGCTATTTTAAAAAGGGGTGGAGCTTATCCATATGTCCCGCCCACTCTTCCTGTTTCAGTGGAAATTACGACAATAGGGGCTTTCGCACCGGATAGTTCTAGGAACTGATCCCCAGGGTGTTTCCTCGAGAACTAATGGTTCCCTTAGGAACGTTTTCCTGGTTGCGTTCGCACCTCCGGCAGGAACTCTGATGTGACGTAAGCCGTGCATGTTGTTGCGACTTTTATTTTGACGGCGCTGAGAACGACTGAGCTCACAGCGCTCGCATTCTCCGTGGTCATTAGTTTACGATCTGTCTAACAGTCCTGTATAATACGTTATTAGATAGTATAAAGAATTGAAGAATGCACAAAACGTGCAAACTAATAAAAACTCTACGAAACTATAAACAATTGTAGTTTCAGTTCGCGCAGAAACTACATTTACCTTTTTTTGAAATAATCCATTAAACCTGCTGAGAAACGAGGAGCGTGAACTAAAATGAGCAGTTCAACACGCGCATGCCTGGGAAACTCATGAATATTCATGTAGGCTCCGCCCACTGCCTCTACAGATGCACAACTCACGTTTGCTCCACATTTCACATAGACCAATGGTGCAAAAGGGAGAGCGTGCGAAACTTGTCACTTGAAAGACAAAAAACTGTTTGAGATTCGTCGCAGCTGTAGTTGTGTACGTGTGTGTGTGCTAGAAAAATATACAAGACATTTGTGAGAATATTCTACAAGTGTGCAACTCTCATTGGATGGATTCACATACTGATTTGCAGATGAGCAAAATTTCTCCGTGACTTCACATGTTTTGATGCGGGTGTGTGAATGCGTTTTGCACCATATTCACTGCAGCAACTGTAGCAAAAATGTGAGCGTATGAGTTTCTTAATTTGTAATTTGTAGAATAGGATTTGTGCGCCTGCAATGAAGAATTTGAGAAGGTGAAACTCTTGTATTGTGTTTGTGGGAGAGAGAAAAAAAGTCTACAAGTTTGCAATTCTTAAAACATTTCTCTCTGTGAATTTACTGATACACATGTGTGGATATTCTCTACAACTACAAATGTCGCTGTCACAGGCGTTCAGTTGATTTGCACCAAAAACACCTTCATACCGCCCTCTATTGGCTAATAATAGTTTAATAGTTAATAAAAATGCAGCTGTTAATTGTCTGGTCATGTTAACTCACAGAGCATCAACTAATGTTAACAAGATTTTAATAAAGTATTAGTAAATGTTGAAATTAATATTAACAAAGATCTTTATTAGTTTATTATTAGTCCATGCTAACTAATGTATTTAACTAATGTTAACTAATGAACCTTATTCTAAAGTGTTACCAATGTTTTTTTACCTGAAATGTGTCAGTTGGCCATTTTTTAAATGTATCAACTTGTTTCAGAATGTTCAGAGAACATTCAAAAGTAACATTCCAATAATGTTTGAAGAATGATCAAATGGAATGTTCGCATAACAAAGACAAAACGTTTTGAAAACAATGTAAATAAAAAAACTGGTTGTTTGGGGAATGTTGAAAATGATCTATTTTTTGGTAGCAAAAATTCATATACATCCAAAAACCTTAAAGGAACAGTGAATCAATTTAATAAAGATCTGTCGTTATTTAATTACCGTCATGCTGTTCCAGGATTGGACTTAATCTGGACGTGACGGAAAGAAAACCTCGAAAATCTTTTCTGAAAGTAGATTTAAAGTCCACAACCCATTTTAATTCCACAATGTGACACATATTAAGAAATATTTCATGGTGTTTGTTTTTCCTTCAAAAACTCACTTTGTGAAAACTGACAAAATTTGTGAATTCTGGATGTAATGAGAGTTTAATAAAAGATGGATCTTTAGTTCCAGAAGATCGTGTTGATGTCCTGCTCGAGTGCTTTATCTCCACTGCCTCTCATCTCAACGGGGATGAAGAAGATCAGTAATGCACCTGGAAACGAGGTAAAACATTTCATTGTAAATTCAGAATAAGATGTGCTGCTCTTTTCTGTCTCCGATGACAGAGCAACTATTGACGTCAATCTCAGCGTGGCATTTACACAGTAACCTAGTTACAGAAAGAGACAATTCTACAGGGAAAACACTCTTATTGTCCTTTACAGCAAAATACAGAGCACTTACGGTCCATCATATAAGAAAAGAATATCTTAAAGGTCAAATTACATTTCTATGAGAGACAAAAGTGCGAAATTCTGACATTAAGTGTGCAGATGTGTGCCTTGTACGTCACAATAACTTCATAAGAAGAAAAAAATAGATGTCTTTATTTATATACAGTAGTCAACATTTGGAGTGGATCAAAATCGTTCATCAAAGTTATACATGAATTTTGAACAACCGGTTCTTGTCTAATAGGACAACTTTAAACTTTTTTGATCCACTTCAAATGTTGACTATATATATATATAGGCTATATGTGTGTGTGTGTGTGTGTGTGTGTATAGTATATATATATATATATATATATATATATATATATATAACAAATGTCTTTAATCTGTATGATTATACAGTGTTATGATTTTCCACATCGCCACGCCTTTTAAGACTAAATAAAGGAGAATTGCGGTCATGTGGGTTTTTGAGCCAATAAAATGACGAGAAAGTTTATTCACCCTGAGGGACAGTTACAAATCCTGCTATGGCGAAGGCATAGCTTATGAATATTAATAATGGCATGATTAGGCTACTTTGTTTAAAATTATTAGCCTACTGGAGCGCCCAGTCTGTTAGCCTAATTAATATTCATAAGCCAGCGCTTGCACGTAGCTCCGCCCTTCCACTGTCCAATCAGATCGGCCATCTGGGAAACGTCACGGTTCCATGTTGAATATTCATAATCACGCCTTCAGCGCAGTGAGACGCGACGCCGGGAGGAGGAACGCGACGCGCATCGCAACAAGTTTCTTCATCCACTAACAGAACCTGTCGACATCAGCACATCGTCGCAGAAGTCACTCAAACTGGCTCTAATGCGCAGAAGTGCGCGCTTGAACGCGGGGACAAAACTTTTCTTCACTTTGGTTTTGGATAATAAGGATGAACCGACGCGCGTGCATTGAGAATGCAAACATCTAAACTCGCCGGTAATATTTAGTTTTCGCACTGATCATTAGGGACCAATAGTGTTTGGCCTGAGATGATCAATAATTGTATCCCAGATTGGCTGGAAGTAACGTGACAGCGCGCTCTCGATCATCATCCTCCAGTGCGCCATGAAGGCGCTGCTCGTGCTCGTGCTCGCGCTCGCGCTCGCGGGCTGCTGGTGCAGATACTGTCCTGACCTGATGATTGACAGCTGTCACTGCACCTCGGAGAGATCAAAGGAGTTTAATAGGCAGAGCGTGCGCGTGAAGGTTGTGTGCGATGATGCGGACCTGACGGAAACCATGCAGCCCGGCTCTTTACCCAACGCAACAGTGTCACTGTGAGTAACACACACTTTACTTTAGTGTTCATGGGTGTCAATGGGGTTTTTAAACGGGCTTTTGTAGATATTGGAGATTTTTTTTTTCTTTATGTTTTATTCTACAACATAAAATACATCAGTAATAAACCCTTAAGATCTTTTTAAAAACTTTTACTATTTTGAAAAGTGTCTGAATAAAGGGGCGACTTCATTGTATTTAGGCTTCAAAATTCATGAAAGTTGTGATAATTTGTGAGGATTATCATGAACAAATCGCGCAAGAATCGTAAACTTTTGTTGTTCACAGAGCTTTTTCCCTGTAATAATCCAAAAGCAAAATGAATACTTGTCCCATAATTCTTTTTAAAGTCTTCATTAAAGCCTTGAACGAGGAGAATCACAACATTACAAACTTTGATTTGAAGCAAGAAAGTATTTGAAAATCAGACAAAATGACAAAGATAGAAGAATGTGAACTTCATTGAGGGAAATAACCTTTTTTCCCATGAAGCATTGCGGCAACAAAATCGAATTTAAATAGAGAACCATACAATGATTCATTTCAAGGTTATTGCAGTGTAGTGTTGGGTTTAATGTATTAGTAATCAATCTTTAAAACTTGAATTACTTTTTCCTTGAAAAAGTAAAGTACGGGATTGTAAATCAATAATGAATTTAACATCTAATGATAAAATGTATGTTGTTAATGTAACTTTCTCCCTTTAAATCCTTTGGTCAGTTCAAGAATAATATATGCAACTTTATATAATTTATTTGAAAGAATTATAATGTCTATATATTGTTCAGCTGGTCGAGGTTGATATGGGATTTAGAAAGTAATTAGGAATAAATCATGCAATACTTTTTAGAGAGAGTAATCTAGTACAGTAATCTAGTTACAAGATAGAAATTAATTACTTTTTAGTGTAACTTACCAAACACTATATATATATATATATATATATATACGTACACACACCCAAATATTGAAGTATATTGAGATGGGAGATCGACTGGATTCCGGTCTTCATTGGAGTGGGCGGAGCTAACAAGCCGTTGTGACTCTCTGATTGGTGGAATTTTCTCTATAGCATTATGGGTAATGTAGTTTTTCACTGCAAATTCCACTGGTAAACATGATTATTTTAGAAATAAGTTGAAAAAACATTTTCCTATGGAGAAAATGACTGGATTCGTTATTCCCGGATCCAGCTGTGGTTCTCTCCAGACTCCTGACTGAGTTCATCCGATGGTTCTGATCCGAGGCTTGTTTTGGTCCTGGTTTGTTTTCCTCGTCTCGGTCTAGTTTCTGAGCTGAGGATGAATAAACTCTCTTCTCCTGGGTTTCTGATATTTACAGTAGTTCAGCTCAACCCTTATCATCATTCTGGCATCATTTCTCCATTAAACATCTTGGGCGAGAGACTCATGTTTAATTAATTTAGTTTTATTCATTAAAAGCCTCTTTTTTATGAACCGATTTAAAGCACTTCTCATTTTTAAGTCCTTATGGTTGTTGGTTCATCTTTATTTCTAAATTGAATTGTGATTTTTGCATCTTATCTTTATGTCTTAAAGGACCTGATAATTCAACATGTTAATTCTCATGTTCTTTATTATTTCTTCTGTTGAATACAAAAGGAGATGTTTAGCAGAATGTCTGAATTTTTACTGTTAAGCCTCAGAAAAGTAAGAATTATCAAAAGGTTATCATAATATGAATCCATATATCGCATATAAGTCTTCTGACATTTGAGTTATTTGCTGATAATCTTCACAGCGTTTGATCAAATAAATGCAGCCTTGATGAGCAGAAGAGACGTCTTTAAAAAACATTTTGACCGGTAGTGTATATTTGAATGGAAAATTAAAGTAGCCTATTTGTTATATTGAATTAAATTAATCTTTGTCACCTTGACATTGAAAAAAAGAAGAAGTAATTTATGAATGTCTTTTTTGGAGCTTATACACTCTAAACAACGCTGGGTTGTTTTAACCCAAAATTGGGTCAAATATGGACAAACCCAAATGTTGGGTTAAAAATGTAATTTCAAATTTTAACCCAACTTCAACTTTCACTTTCAACTGTACATTTTTTAAATACAATTTTAACCCAACATTTGGGTTTGTCCATATTTGGATTGAAACAACCCAGCATTGTTTAGAGTGTACCAGCTTCTGTTCTCATTCACTTTCATTGTATAGAAAATAACCTTTTGTTAAACGTGTTTTGTCTGTATCTGTGGAAACATAAGTCATAAAGGTTTGATGCAGGGTTAGGTGAAGAAGGTTTATTTTTTAGGTGAACTATATTTGGTTTTGTGGGTTTTTGTGCAATATTGCATCAGTTGTACATCCGATATCTCGCTGCACATCATGAACGCTTCACATCCGTTCTTGTGATCGAAACATCCCCATGATGTCATGATGTCTGTGTGTCTCGACTCTCTTCACGCTGACACACACTCGCGCTGATCTGGAGCGTCACATGGATTTGGGATTAAGAAATCGATATGGTCATCTTCAGATATGAGAAGTCATTTATATCAGTGTGTGATGAAAATCTTTCACTGCAGGTTTCCTTATGACCGTTGATGAAATCTGTGTGTAAACTTCAAATGATGTCATCATTTATATACTCACCTTCATGTTGTGTCGAATATGAGCCATAGTTTTAGGAAATAACAATTTAGTGCACATTCACAATTTTTAAAGTGTTTCTTCTGTTCACCAGGGCTGCTTTTATTTGATCAAAAATACAGTAAAAATTGTGAAATATTATTCCAGTGTAAATCAGCTGTTTTCTATGTGAATATACAGTAAAGTGTAATTTATTCCTGTGATCAAAGCTGTATTTTCAGCATCATTACTCCAGTCTTCAGTGTCACATGATCCTTCAGAAATCACTCTAATATGAGGATCTGATGCTCAAGAAACATTTAATAACATTGTTTTAAAAAACATACTGATACATTTTATTTTCCAGGATTCTTTGATGAATAGAAAGTTCAAAAGAACAGCATTTATCTGAAACAGAACTTGTTTGTGAGTGAATGAAGAGCCTCTGGGTTTCTTCGACTCTCTCTCAGACGCAGGCGTTTGTTCTCCGTGATGGAAAAGTGCATCAGATAGAGCAGTAAATGCATGTTAATTCCCGTGACACACACACACACACACACACACACTGATACGCTCCGTCTCATAGACGCTAGTAATGAATCTGTCTGTAAACGCAAGAATGTGTCTGAGCGAGTTTAGAGAGTCAACTGTCTAAACATGTTAAGAAAGGAAATCAGAGCGTCTGCCAAGCGAACGCTAGCGGTGCGTTATTTAAAGTGTCATAAGACGCTCGCTTTCCTAAAAATCATAAAAATCATAAAACAGCTTCCAATCTCTGAAGCGGCTGAACGTGTCGAATCCACATAGAGTTGAGGACGTGTTGAGAGGTCTTTATATCTGAACATTATTAAAGTCCCCCTGTGGTGAAACTCCAGTGTTTAATGTTGTTTATATGGTGTTTTTAATCTGCTTTAAGACACACCATGTGTAAGTTCATAAGTCGACAGCATTGCTGAGTATTTCCTCCTTAAAACTGCAGTGAACCAAAGACAGTCTCAAAAACACGGTTTGAAATCGCTGGTGTTTCTGACGTCACAAACGACCTTGTAACCAATCAGATCAACGTGTGATCGTCAACCAGTGGATCTCTGAGTGGAGGCGGGGCTCATTTGCATATTCATAGAACCGTGTGTACTAAATGAGGCGAGGGTGTCGAGTTACATTCAAGATATTTTAAGGCATGAAGATTTTTTTTTTCAAGGAAAAAACATTTAAATATGTAATTTTGGTGATCAAAGATGAGTTTTAAGGGACTTTGAAATCAAGATTTGCAGGGGAAGCAAAATGACAATGAGTTAAAACAAGGACAAATCTGCCTTGTTTTCATTTTAAATTAAGATTTTTTTTTTTTTTAAGTTTATTCCCATTGGTACATATTTGTTCTAGTTTTAAGCTTAAACTCACTAGATTTTGATCATTATTTTAGAAAACAAGACTAAGCATCAGATCCTCATATTAGAGTGATTTCTGAAGGATCATGTGACACTGAAGACTGGAGTAATGATGCTGAAAATACAGCTTTGATCACAGGAATAAATTACACTTTACTATATATTCACATAGAAAACAGATGATTTACACTGGAATAATATTTCACAATTTCTACTGTATTTTTGATCTAATAAATGCATCATAAAATGCATTTAAAAAACTTTTGAAAGACAGTATAAATGTTTTAAATAGCTATTTATAATTATTTGGAAATATAAACTGTGATTCGATACTGTATATTATGAGTTCAGGAGGTTTTTCTTCTCATTACAAATAATCTGCTTTTAAGTGATTTTATTATTACTTATTGCTTAAGTTTAATGTAATAAGGGTTATTCATATAAATATCTCCACAGCACATTCACGGCTGGTCATGATGGACCGTGGGTGTTTTGTTTTGCTTTAGCGCTGAAATACTCAGTTATTGTGGAACAAAAGCACTACTGTAAATGATTACCATATTCCTGACCCTGATGCTCATATTATACAGTAAAGTACAGTTCCTCGTGTGTCCAGATTCAACAATTGTGGCTCTTGATAGTTTGTGTGTTCATGCTGTTGCTCTCAGACTCACTCCTCAGCCTGTCATCGCTTCAAGACTCCACACACACACACACACACACACACACACACACACACACACACTCGAGATGCAGAGCTAAATCTACTTCATGTCCAAGGTCAATGTTAGTGCGTATGAAATATGTTATTTTGGTTAGCTGTTCCTAGTAACCTGATATGATAGGAAAACACTGGGCCGAGGCTGGAAATCAGGGATCTGTCCCGCTCGCGATGTTTGTAATAGTTGAGATCGTGATCTTTACTCGACGCGGTCGCTGTGATTGGAGCCTGCGGGCCACCGTAATTCAGCGTATTTTTATTCTGTCACTCTTAGAATAATAGAGCGGCGCAGTGTGTGTGTGTGTGTGTGTGTGTGTGGAGATCGGGTTCAGGTGGCCAACTGGAGTGTGTGAATGATGTGAAAACAGACAGTGTTACAGGGAACAAACCCACAGACACACTAAACCCAAACACTCCCAGTCAAACCAGCGAGTGTGAAGTGGACGAGGATCAGTGGAGACTCTGACTGTTACTATAGACTCTGTTAACGTTTACAGTCATCCATCCATCATCCATCCTTCTTCCATCCATCCATACATCCATCATCCATCCTTCCTTCTTCCATCCATCATCCATCCATCATTCTTCCATCCATCCATCATCCATCCTTCTTTCATCCATCCTTCTTTCATCCATCCATCATCCATCCATCGTTCTTCCATCCATCCATCCATCCATCCATCCATCCTTCTTCCATCCATCCATCCTTATTCCTTCCATCCATCATCCATCCATCGTCCATCCATCATCCATCATCCATCCATCATCCATCCTTCTTCCATCCATCCATCCATCATCCATCCATCCTTATTCCTTCCATCCATCATCCATCCATCGTCCATCCATCCTTCTTCCATCCATCATCCGGTGGGTGTGACCGCAGTGACTCCGCCTACTGTGACGGTTCCATGAAGAACCTTTAACATCCATGGAATCTTTCCATTACACAAAAGGTTCTTTATAGTGGAAAAATGTTGCTTAGATTGGCAAAATGTTATTAAAAAAAAAATATTTTACGAACTGATCCCTGAAAGGTTCTTTGGGGAACCAAAAATGCTTCTTCTATGACATTGCTGCAAAACCTTTTTTGGAACCTTCATTTTTAATAACAATTTCATAATTTTGATAACCTCATACACATTTAACTTAAAAAAGGAGGGTCTTCCTGATGTCAGACTTTGCTGTATATGGCAATATCAGACCGCAACTGTGTGTGTGTGTGTGTGTCTGTATGTGTGTGTCATAACCTTTAGCTGCTGGAAAAAATCACACACAACGAGTGCAATGACACAGACCATTTGCTCAAGCGGTCCAAAAAAGACGATATTTAATTTGTCCTTGCATTCTCTCTCTCTCTCTCTCTCTCTCTCTCTCTCTCTCTCTCTCTCTCTCTCTCTCTCTCTCTCTCTCTCTCTCTCTCTCTCTCTCTTTCTTTCTCTCTCTCTCTCTCTCTCTCTCTCTCTCTCTCTCTCTCTCTGCTTATCCTTGGAGAACATAATTGATATTGTAAATAGAAAGTTGGAAGGATGCTGTGGAGTTTCGGCATGCACTGTTTACATAATGTACAATTATGTTTTGGCCTCCATTTCCGTGATGTTAGACAGGCTGGAGGAGCGAAGGACTCGACGCGCTCGACTGCACAAACACTGAAGCGTCTGTAGTGTGTGTGCGAGCTTACAGCATCAGACAGATCCAGCATCACACTGCAGAAGGGCTTCTTCATCAAGAATATTACTTTTCAGATATCTCAGTGTGACATCTGACTTTCACAGTGACTTTTTCAAGTCCATAAAATCATATTTCAACAGGTGGTATTCTGGTCTTCTCACATGACCTCATTCCAGTGACGCCGGAAGTGTCTTTATTAATAATATGCTAATTAATTGATAAACCAATAGTTCACCATTTCAAATCTGAATTTTTTTTTTTTACATTTAAAATGTTATTGAAAAAATTATACATAATTAATATTAAAAAGTGTGTTACTGTATGTACCCAAAATATAAAGCATTACTCCATTGTTAAATCACTGATTTAAGGTTGAACATTTCCAATCTGAGGCCCATAAAAATAGCAGAAAATAATAAAATATTTAAAAAAATTATATACAATTATAAAATTATATCATCCATCCATCCATCCATCTATACATCCATCCATCTATCCATCCATCCATCCATCCATCCATCCATCCATCCATCCATCCATCCATCCATCCATCCATCCATCCATCCATCATCTATACAGCCATCCATCTATACATCCATCCATCCATCATCTATACATCCATCCATCCATCTATACATCCATTTATCCATCCATCCATCCATCCATCCATCCATCCATCCATCTATACATCCATCCATCCATCTATACATCCATCCATCCATCCATCATCTATACATCCATCCATCCATCTATCCATACATCTATCCATCCATCCATCTATACATCCATCCATCCATCCATACATCCATACATCCATCTATACATCCATACATACATACATCCATCCATCTATACATCCATCCATCCATCATCTATACATCCATCCATCCATCTATCCATACATCCATCCATCCATCCATACATACATACATCCATACATCCATCCATACATCCATACATCCATCTATACATCCATACATCCATCTATACATCCATACATACATACATCCATACATACATCCATCCATACATACATACATCCATACATCCATCCATCTATACATCCATCCATCCATCATCTATACATCCATCCATCCATCTATCCATACATCCATCCATCCATCTATCCATACATCTATCCATCCATCCATCTATACATCCATCCATACATCCATCCATCCATCTATACATACATACATACATACATCCATACATACATCCATCCATACATACATACATCCATCCATCTATACATCCATCCATCCATCATCTATACATCCATCCATCCATCTATCCATACATCCATCCATCCATCCATACATACATACATCCATCCATCTATACATCCATCCATCCATCCATCATCCATCTTTCCATCCATCCATCCATCCATCATCCATCCTTCCATCCATCATCCATCCTTCTTTCATCCATCCATCCTTCCATCCATCCATCCATCCATCATCCATCCTTCCATCCATCCATCATCCATCCTTCCATCCATCATCCATCCTTCTTTCATCCATCCATCCTTCCATCCATCCATCCATCTATACATCCATCCATCCATCTATACATCCATCCATCCATCATCCATCCTTCCATCCATCCATCCATCATCCATCCTTCCATCCATCATCCATCCTTCTTTCATCCATCCTTCCATCCATCCATCCATACATCCATCCATCCATCCATCCATACATCCATCCATCCATCCATCCATCCATCCATCCATCATCTATACATCCATACATACATACATCCATCCATCCATCCATGCATCCTTCCATCCATCCATCCATCCATCCATCCATCTATCCATACATCCATACATCCATCCATCCATCCATACATCCATCCATCCATGCATCCTTCCATCCTTCCATCCATCCATCATCCATCCTTCCATCCATCCATCCATCCATCCATCCATCCATCCATCCATCCATGCATCCTTCCATCCTTCCATCCATCCTTCCATCCATCCATCCATCATCTATACATCCATCCATCCTTCCATCCATCCATCCATCATCCATCCTTCCATCCATCCATCCATCCATCCATGCATCCTTCCATCCATCCTTCCATCCATCCATCCATCCATCCATCCATGATTTGAGGTTAAAAAATCTATATAAAAGTGCTGTCTCTCACTCCAAAGCCCCGCCCTCCACAGGCATGTCAGCCAATCAGATGCCTGCAAACCCAAGCACACACAATGAGTGACATGCAGAGAACATTTCTGATTCTTCAGAGATCTCCGTGATTACTGAGATAGATGTTTGATTATTGCTGGGCTCTTGTCTTTGATCGACACACACATATATTAGCGTTGTGTTGTGTTTGTGTGTGTGTGATGTCCTGAAGGCACACGAGACTGAAACCGCTTCATCAGCGGCTCGTGATGCAGTGAACGCGTGACCTGAGAGATGCTTGACCTTCACTATAACTGTGTGTGTTTCAGAGTCGCGTCGTGCGTGTGAAGTATGTGCTGATATAATATAATGTCCTGTCTAATAATAATAATCTAGCAAACACAGAATTATTTTCACACGGTGCGTTGGCCGACGAGCTGCATGCGTTTACAGGAACACCACGTCATATCTGTAATGTAAACGTGCCTTTATATGCCGACTGATCCTCACGTACAAGCTTTGGCTTTGCTTGATTTCTGTTGAGGTTTAGACTCCATGTAAACGTGCAGACGTAAATGTCATCAAACTCCATGTGTTATTCAGGAAGCTGCTTTACCGTCTTTAACTTAGTAAGATCTAAACTGTTGCTTCAGTGTGACTGTGTGTGAACTGGAAGAGAAATCTGAATATTGGAGACTTATGATTCTTATAGCAACACATTCTTGTCTGGACAGATTGTGAAAACAGCAACATTCTGTGTGTGTGTGTGTGTGCGTCTGTTTTTGTGTCTGTCTGTATGTGTGTGAGTGAGTGAGTGAGTATTTGTGTGTGTGTGTGTGCGTGTGTGCGTCTGTTTTTGTGTCTGTCTGTATGTGTGTGAGTGAGTGAGTATTTGTGTGTGTGTGTGTGTGTGCGACTACGTGTGTGTGTGCGACTGTGTGTGTCTGTCTGTGTGTGTGTGCGACTGTGTGTGTGTGTGTGTGTGACTGTGTGTGTGTGTGCGTCTGTTTTTGTGTCTGTCTGTCTGTGTGTGTGTGTGTGTGTGCGACTGTGTGTGTGTGTGCGACTGTGTGTGTGTGTGTCTGTCTGTGTGTGTGTGCGTCTGTTTTTGTGTCTGTCTGTATGTGAGTGAGTGAGTATTCGTGTGTGTGCGCGCGTGTGTGCGTGTGTGTGTCTGTCTGTGTGT
>NW_026606969.1:430000-440000 GCF_029890125.1 Rhinichthys klamathensis goyatoka
AAAATCAAACCTACGCCACTGCTCGAGCGAATGTTCAAGCGTCTAACTAGACGCGATAGACGCGTATTTGACGCTCTATTCGCTTTCGGTGTGAACACACCATAACAGCTCGGCGCTGGTAAACGCGTCCTCCTATTGAGTTTGATTCGGTAACGAGCGAGTCAACGGGCGCACGCATGTGGGCGGCTCCTGTAGCAGCAGCGGTGGTTGCCATGGTAGCGAGGGAGAGTGACAGTCGCCCAGCCAATCAGTGCATTCGTTCCGAATGGAAAGAGTTGCTGTGTTTATTGCAGCCTCAGAGGACGACATTTTACATTTTACATTTTAGATATGTATTGGTATATAAAGACAGTTTAATCAAATTTGGGGAAAAGTGTTTTAGTAAAAACCTGCCTACCCTGCCTTTAATATAATGTATTAGAATTAATAAAATAATATGTTAATATTAATTATATATAATTGCAATAGTATGTATGTATAAATATAAATATATATATACTCACCGGCCACTTTATTAGGTACACCTGTCCAACTGCTCGTTAACACTTAATTTCTAAGCAGCCAATCACATGGCGGCAACTCAGTGCATTTAGGCATGTAGACATGGTCAAGACAATCTCCTGCAGTTCAAACCGAGCATCAGTATGGGGAAGAAAGTTGATTTGAGTGACTTTGAACGTGGCATGATTGTTGGTGCCAGAAGGGCTGGTCTGAGTATTTCAGAAACTGCTAATCTACTGGGATTTTCACGCACAACCATCTCTAGGGTTTACAGAGAATGGTCCGAAAAAGAAAAAACATCCAGTGAGCGGCAGTTCTGTGGGCGGAAATGCCTTGTTGATGCCAGAGGTCAGAGGAGAATGGCCAGACTGGTTCGAGCTGATAGAAGGGCAACAGTGACTGAAATAACCACTCGTTACAACCGAGGTATGCAGCAAAGCATTTGTGAAGCCACAACACGCACAACCTTGAGGCGGATGGGCTACAACAGCAGAAGACTCCACCGGGTACCACTCATCTCCACTACAAATAGGAAAAAGAGGCTACAATTTGCAAGAGCTCACCAAAATTGAACAGTTGAAGACTGGAAAAATGTTGCCTGGTCTGATGAGTCTCGATTTCTGTTGAGACATTCAGATGTTAGAGTCAGAATTTGGCGTAAACAGAATGAGAACATGGAACCATCATGCCTTGTTACCACTGTGCAGGCTGGTGGTGGTGGTGTAATGGTGTGGGGGATGTTTTCCTGGCACACTTTAGGCCCCTTAGTGCCAATTGGGCATCGTTTAAATGCCACGGCCTACCTGAGCATTGTTTCTGACCATGTCCATCCCTTTATGGCCACCATGTACCCATCCTCTGATGGCTCCTTCCACCATGTCACAAAGCTCTAATCATTTCAAATTGGTTTCTTGAACATGACAATGAGTTCACTGTACTAAAATGGCCTCCACAGTCACCAGATCTCAACCCAATAGAGCATCTTTGGGATGTGGTGGAACGGGAGATTCGCATCATGGATGTGCAGCCGACAAATCTGCGGCAACTGTGTGATGCCATCATGTCAATATGGACCAAACTCCCTGAGGAATGCTTCCAGCACCTTGTTGAATCTATGCCACGAAGAATTGAGGCAGTTCTGAAGGCAAAAGGGGGTCCAACCCGTTACTAGCATGGGGTACCTAATAAAGTGGCCGGTGAGTGTATATGTATGTATATATGCATGTATAAGTACTTTTATGATGGATAGATGCACTTTTATGATGGATAAATGCACTTTGATGAAGTATTATTATTATTATTATTAATATGATGGATAGATGCACTTTTATGATAGATAGATGCACTTTTATGATGGATAGATGCACTTTTATGATAGATAGATGCACTTTTATGATAGATAGATGCACTTTTATGATGGATAGATGCACTTTTATGATGGATAGATGCACTTTTATGATAGATAGATGCACTTTTATGATGATAGATGCACTTTTATGATGGATAGATGCACTTTTATGATGGATAAATGCACTTTGATTAATTATTATTATTATTATTATTATTATTATGATGGATAGATGCCCTTTTATGATGGATAGATGCACTTTTATGATAGATAGATGCACTTTTATGATGGATAAATGCACTTTGATGAATTATTATTATTATTATTATGATGGATAGATGCCCTTTTATGATGGATAGATGCACTTTTATGATGGATAGATGCACTTTTATGATGGATAGATTATGATGGATAGATAGATGCACTTTTATGATGGATAGATGCACTTTTATGATAGATAGATGCACTTTTATGATAGATAGATGCACTTTTATGATGGATAGATGCACTTTTATGATGGATAGATGCACTTTTATGATAGATAGATGCACTTTTATGATGATAGATGCACTTTTATGATAGATAGATGCACTTTTATGATGGATAGATGCACTTTTATGATGGATAAATGCACTTTGATTAATTATTATTATTATTATTATTATTATTATGATGGATAGATGCCCTTTTATGATGGATAGATGCACTTTTATGATAGATAGATGCACTTTTATGATGGATAAATGCACTTTGATGAATTATTATTATTATTATTATGATGGATAGATGCCCTTTTATGATGGATAGATGCACTTTTATGATGGATAGATGCACTTTTATGATGGATAAATGCACTTTGATTAATTATTATTATTATTATTATTATTATTATGATGGATAGATGCCCTTTTATGATGGATAGATGCACTTTTATGATAGATAGATGCACTTTTATGATGGATAAATGCACTTTGATGAATTATTATTATTATTATTATGATGGATAGATGCCCTTTTATGATGGATAGATGCACTTTTATGATGGATAGATGCACTTTTATGATGGATAGATTATGATGGATAGATAGATGCACTTTTATGATGGATAGATAGATGCACTTTTATGATGGATAGATGCACTTTTATGATGGATAGATAGATGCACTTTTATGATGGATAGATGCACTTTTATGATAGATAGATGCACTTTTATGATGGATAGATGCACTTTTATGATGGATAAATGCACTTTGATTAATTATTATTATTATTATTATTATTATTATTATGATGGATAGATGCCCTTTTATGATGGATAGATGCACTTTTATGATGGATAAATGCACTTTGATGAATTATTATTATTATTATTATGATGGATAGATGCCCTTTTATGATGGATAGATGCACTTTTATGATGGATAGATTATGATGGATAGATAGATGCACTTTTATGATGGATAGATAGATGCACTTTTATGATGGATAGATAGATGCACTTTTATGATGGATAGATGCACTTTTATGATGGATAGATAGATGCACTTTTATGATGGATAGATGCACTTTTATGATAGATAGATGCACTTTTATGATAGATAGATGCACTTTTATGATAGATAGATGCACTTTTATGATGAATAGATGCACTTTGATGAATTATTATTATTATTATTATTATTATGGATAGATGCACTTTTATGATGGATAGATGCACTTTTATGATAGATAGATGCACTTTTATGATGGATATATGCACTTTTATGATGGATAGATGCACTTTAATGATGGATAGATGCACTTTAATGATGGATAGATGCACTTTAATGATGGATAGATGCACTTTAATGATGGATAGATGCACTTTTATGATGGATAGATGCACTTTTATCATGGATAGATGCACTTTTATGATGAATAGATGCACTTTTATCATGTATAGATGCACTTTTATGATGGATAGATGCACTTTTATGATGGATAGATGCACTTTTATGATGCATAGATGCACTTTTATGATGGATAGATGCACTTTTATGATGGATAGATGCACTTTTATGATGCATAGATGCACTTTTATGATGGATAGATGCACTTTTATGATGGACAGATGCACTTTTATGATGGATAGATGCACTTTTATGATGGATAGATGCACTTGAATGGACTTAAAAAAATGGTGCCCATTCACTGCCATTATAAAGCTTGGAAGAGCCAGGGCATTTTTTAATATAACTCTGATTGTGTTCGTCTGAAAGAAGAATGTAATATACATTATGGCTTCAGGGTGAGTAAATCATGGGCTAGTTTTTATTTTTGTCTGAACTATCCCTTTAAAGCTTCGAGCTGCTCAGCGGCTTGAGGATGAGGATGCTGCGGCTATGATGTGAGCAGAAATATGTGCCTGTATTTATTACCATTTATATCAGTTAATTGGGTCGTTGGCTCATCGTTAATTACTTAAAAAAAACAGTTTAATATGTAAAGGTCAGTTTAATCAGAGCGGAGCCGTCAGAGATGAATTTATGATCAAATCTCTAAAGTGAATGCAAATTTTATGCTTTAAATCTACTGCAGAAATTTCATTTTATTAAATGATTCATTACAATATAATTATATTGATATTAACATTAATAACTCACACAATTGTTTTCTAGTTAGCAGACGGCTTATACTGTATATAATCATTATTGCATTCTATCATCTATCCATCATCCTTCCATCCATCCATCCTTCCATCCATCCATCCATCCATCATCTATACATTCATCCATAATCTATCCATCCATCCATCATCTATACATCCATCCATCCATCATCCATCCATCCATCCATCCATCCATAATCTATACATCCATCCGTCCATCCATCATCCATCCATAATCTATCCATCCATCCATCATCTATACATCCATCCATCCATCATCCATCCATCCATCCATCCATAATCTATACATCCATCCGTCCATCCATCATCCATCCATCCATCCATCATCTATACATTCATCCATCCATCATCTATACATTCATCCGTCCATCCATCCATCCATAATCCATCCATCCATCCATCCATCCATAATCTATACATCCATCCGTCCATCCATAATCCATCCATCCATCCATCCATAATCTATACATCCATCCATCATCTATACATCCATCCAGGGGCGGCACTAGGGGTGGGCTAAGGGGGCTGGAGCCCCGAATGTTTTCAGTAAAGCCCCGAATCTTTTTATGTTTTTGCAATGCATTGTAGGCCTACGCACCATCACTGAGTTTTCATGCGCATTCAAATAATTTTCATTAAAATTTAATTAATTAAATATATCTCTCGACTCTCACATCTACAGTGTCCGTCAATATACGCGTTGTCATTCATAACCAACAAGAACCGCCCACTCAGGCTAGTGCTTCTGACTGACATGTAAACTGGCCAACCATCGATGAGAAGTTCAGCGTCTGTACGATCCAGCCAATGAAATTAGATATTTTGGGCCCAGGCGGTTTGTTGATGTGTAAGTTAGTAAAATGGATATATTAAAATTCTTCTTTTTCTTCTTAAAAAAAAAAGGAAGTAAAACACCCCCAGCCAGCACTAAAACAAGATACAACAGCTTCAGCAGGTATCTGTAACTTTTAATCATAGTATTATTTACATTTACATTTAGTCATTTAGCAGACTCTTTTATCCAAAGCGACTTACAACTGAGGACCTAAAGCAAGCGAGTCATCGTGAAAAGGCAAAAAAAAAAAAAAAAAAAAACGCAAGAAGTGCTCAAAATACCAAGTTCGGACATTGCTCGGAGTAGCATAAGCCAGACAAGCGAGGATATAAAAGGAAAATGATTTTTTTTTTTTTTAAATTGTTTTAATTATATTTCTTATTCGGTTTTAAATTGTGTCTGATTTACATTTTGATCGTCTAACAGTTAATGGTTGCGCAGCACAGTCTATAGGACACACACGCGCATTTTTAGACCGTTATATGTTTGGTTAGCCTGCAGGTGTCAGGGCAACAATTCAATAAAAAAAGATAATAAAAGTAAAGAAAATATTTAGCTAACGAAAATGGTTTCAAACAAAGCATCGCGGTGTTTACTGAATGAATTTGCTTGTAAATGATTCACTGACCCCGCCATTCCAAAAACAATTCTTACTTTTTTTCTAAATGAATCATCTGTTTTGAACGAATCGATTGAATAAACCGACTCACTAAATAAGGCAGTGGCTTGCCGCCATCTAGTGGCAAAGTACCATTCTAATTTTTTCAATTTTTCATATTTCTGTATTCCAAATGATATTTGATACATTAGTCTCATAAGATTATTTATGCAAATTGTAAGTGCTGTGTAAAATTTTAATTTTAATAAGCCAGAAAGATTTACCTTGTTAATATGTATATATATATATATATATATATATATATATATATATATATATATATATATATATATATATATATATAAAACATTTTATTTAAAGTTTATTCCTTGTATCCTGACACATGGCTTTCTCTGGGCTAAGCCCCGGATATCCACTCACCCTAGAACCGCCCCTGCATCCATCCATAATCCATCCATCCATAATCCATCCATCCATAATCCATCCATCCATAATCCATCCATCCATAATCCATCCATCCATCCATCCATAATCTATCCATCCATCCATCCATCCATCCTTCCATCCATCTATCCATCATCTATACATTCATCCATCCATCATCTATACATCCATCCTTCCATCTATCCATCCATCATCTACAGAGGCGCTGCAATGGGGCAGGCAAGGCAGGCAATTGCCTGGGGCCCCGCATTTTGAGGGGGCCCCCGAGGGCCGATCATTTAAACAATCAGAAATGTTCATATTAATATAACACGCAGTGACGCAGCAACACCTACGCATCCCCCTTAGTGGGCCCCCCTCTCTCGCAAGGCTGCGTATGCTTTTGCTGCTTCTGGCGCCTTTTTCAAACTGTCGCAGCGCTTACTCGCGTTTCTGTCTTTCTTTTACTGTCTGTACCCGAAAATACATGAATTCGTGTATTAAAAATGAAGAGGACATATCCATCTGGCAGCCAGAAGCGGGAAAAAAAACAAGATGATGGGGAAAAGAGAAAACATGACTGCGGTAGCAGCTAAGTGATGGAGAATGAGATGATGATGATTATGACATAATTATGACAGACGATGACTTAACATTTACGTTAAGGATAATTAATGACAAACAAATCGTTTCGTCGTTCAACTCACATTTATTTTTCACAGTAGTACATGTCGTTTTAAAGCACATTTACAGAAAATACGTATCTCGAGTGATCTGTTATCAGAGGTGACTGGTATGGTAGCTGCTAGCTATTTTAAGAAATGTACAAAACAAATCACACAATCCACGTTGTTAATTTCAGTTTAGTTTCACTTAAGATTAATTACTAGTAACGTTAATATGTGACTGAAAAACTGTTTAGCTTAGCTAGGGGGTTGCACTTAGCAACAGCATGTAAAGTGTATGACGGTATTAATGCAGGCTGAAATAGAATAAGTTACCGTTAAAGGATTAACGTTAGTTCACCTCAAAATGAAACTTTCCTACTAATTTACCCCAATGCCATCCAAGATATCCATGTCCTTTTTTCCTCAGTGGAAGAGATTTTTTTTTTTTTTTTTGAGGAAAACATTTCTGGATTTTTCTTCGAATAATGGACTTCAATGACAACCAACCAACGTTTTTAAGTCCAAATCAATGCAGTTTAAAGGTCTTTGAAATGCTTCAACGGGCTGTGTACGATCGCATCTGAGGAAGAGGGTCTTATCTAGCGAAACGATAGGTCATTTTCTAAAAAAAATAATATACTTTTTAACTACAACTGTTCGGATTGAGCTGATCTGCAACGCGCCTGGAACTACGTCATCACGTTGAAAGGTCACGTTCGATGTCGCCGGCGCCGCCCCACTGTTTACAAAAGGGACCGTGCGAAGGAGGATAGTTCAAATTGTATTGTATGTTGAATGACATATTTATGTCTTTGTGTCATATTATTGTTTAAAATGGTCAGTGGGGCGGTACTTCCGACGGCGCCGGCGACATCGAGCGAAAGTATAGTATATATAGTATAACAGTTACTTGATTTGTATGGAAACTTGAGCATTGCTCTTCGTCTGCTTCTAACTCTTCCTGTCACCGTTGCCTCTGGTGAGAGAAGTTTTTCAGCTTTAAAGCTGATTAAATCATACTTCAGGTCAACAATGAACCAAAAGAGGCTCTCAGCACTGGCATTCATTTTCCATTGAACGGAACATACGAAGGTCTTTGGATATGGAGGACAATGACATAGTGACAGCATTTGCCGTAGCTAAGGCTCGTAAGCAGCGTTTTTAAGGTGACAATACATTATTAATATGAAGATTTATGTACTGTATCTTGAGAATTATATTGTATCTTGATAAAACATAAGTACTTTAATGTTGTAAACAATAAACAATTTATGTTCTATTAGATGTGTTTTGACTATTTTTGTATGTTGTATAATTATATCTCTAGGTAACAAAGATATATTTACAAAAAAATATTTTAGAAGGGCCTCATTGATTAATTTTGCCTGGGGCCCCCACTCAATGTTGGTTTGCCTCTGATCATCTATACATCCATCCATAATCCATCCATCCATCCATAATCCATCCATCCATCATCCATAATCTATCCATCCATCCATCCATCCTTCCATCCATCCATCATCTATACATCCATCCGTCCATCATCTCTACATCCATCCATCCATCCATTTTCCATCATCCATCCATCCATCTTCCATCCATCCATCCATCCATCATCTATACATCTTCCATCATCCATCTATCCATCCTTCCATCCATCCATCCATCATCTATACATCCATCCATTCTTCCATCCATCCATCATCTATACATCCATCCATCTTCCATCCATACATCCATCCATCATCTATACATCCATCCACCCTTCCATCCATCCATCCATCATCTATACATCCATCCATCCTTCCATCCATAATCTATACATCCATCCATCATCTATACATCCATCCATCATCCATCCATCCATCCATCCATCCATCATCTATACATCATCCATCGTCCATCATCCATCCATCCATCCATCCATCCATCCATCATCTATACATCCATCCATCTTCCATCCATACATCCATCCATCATCTATACATCCATCCATCCACCCTTCCATCCATCCATACATCCATCCATCCATCCATCCATCCATAATCTGTACATCCATCCATCCATCTTCCATCATCCATCCATCCATCATCTATACATCATCCATCCATCCATCCTTCCATCATCTATACATCCATCCATCCTTCCATCGATCTTCCATCCATCCATCATCTATACATCCATCCATCTGTAACCCCTCCACCCGGGTCCCACTCACGGGTCTCGAACCCGGGTCTCCGGCATGAGAGTCAGGCGCTCTAACACATCCACACCATCCATCATCTATACATACATCCATCCATCTTCCATCCATCCATCCATCCATCATCTATACATCCATCCATTCATCTTCCATCCATCTTCCATCCATCCATCTGTAACCCCTCCACCCGGGTCCCACTCACGGGTCTCGAACCCGGGTCTCCGGCATGAGAGTCAGGCGCTCTAACACATCCACACCATCCATCATCTATACATACATCCATCCATCTTCCATCCATCCATCCATCCATCATCTATACATACATCCATCCATCTTCCATCCATCCATCCATCCATCATCTATACATCCATCCATTCATCTTCCATCCATCTTCCATCCATCTATCCATCCATCCATCCAGTATTGTATTTCCAAAAGGTTGACTGCATAAATTCCAGCGAAATAAATCAACATTTGCAGGGAACTTGCCAATATTTGCTAGCGCTCTTAGCATGTTGACTTTAGCTATCAGGACTCTATCCTGAATTCAGTTTTAAATGTCAACAACCGAAAACTGTCGGACCACGATCACACGCATGCAACGTTTTACATTATTTCCCATCTTCCTGTCGCGTTCACTAAATTAGCAGTGAAATCGCACGTTTGGGCCTGAGGGAAGCGGTAGATCACAGGTCATCCGTCAAACATAAATCTGGCTCTCCACTCGAGCCGTTC
>NW_026606969.1:445000-467500 GCF_029890125.1 Rhinichthys klamathensis goyatoka
ATCATGGGTTACAGAAGCTCGTTACTTTAACTCTGCGGAGCCCATGAAGACAGACGTGAGGAAACACTGGCTTTCATTTGAGGGACGTTACAGCAGTGAGTCGAGCCAGCAACACAAGTCTCTTACGCTGCAAAAATATTTATAAATAAAGATACATTTAATGAAGGAAAAAGTCTTAAGAAATGAAGTAATGATGTTTTCTGGAAAGAAAAATCTAAATTAAGTGACTTTATGCTTAAAACAATTTATGATTTTTTTTAAAATGATTTTCTTAATTTGTATTTTTGTTTCCATTACAAATATCTAAAATAATGAAAGAATAAATATGCATATAATTAAGAAGCAAAATGACTAAGATATTAAGATACGCTATTAATTCTTGCTTTTTTTCAAAAATAAACGTTTTAACTTAATTATATTATTATTATTATTATTTTTTGAATGATTTTCTTATTAAGTATTTTAGGGTTTTTTTCCATTACAAATATTTAAAAATAATTAAATAAATATGCATATAATTGAGAAGCAAAATTACTTAAGATATTTAATGCTTTCCCAAAAATATTTAGTGACTTTATGCTTAAAACAATTGTTTTTTTTTCATGTAATTTTTTTAAGACTTTCTTATTTAGTATTTTTTTTTTTTTTTTTTTCATTTAAAAATATCAAAAATAACATATAACATATAACTAAAAAGCAAAATTACTTAAGATATTAATTCTTGCCCCCCCCCCCCCCCCCAAAAAAAAAAAAAACCATTAAGCGACTTTATGCTATTCATGTAATTTTATTTTTTATTAATATTTAAGATTTTCTTATTTAGTATCTCTGATTTGTATTCCAAATAAAAAAATAATGAATGAATAAATATGCATATAATATATATATATATACTGTATATATATATATATATATATATATATATATATTAATTCTTGCTTTTCCAAAAATAAATAATACAATTAAGTGAGTTTATGCTTAAAATCAGAAAAATCGTGTTTTTCCTGAACCCGAATAATGCAAATAATTTGCATTAATTTACAAATAAGTATGCATGGCATTTGTGTTTACGTCATGATCAACATATGCTTATATCAGATGATTCATGGCACTTTTAAGACCATGAAATATTGCATATTAATTTTTTGAACGATGGCATGCTAACTCTTTTCCTTCAAACTCTGGAAACAAGTGGGATGAACGGGAAAGTTTAATGGTGCTGAACAAAAGTGCAGCGTTTCACTGGAGTCACACACCATTTGAGCCGGACAGAAGCCGTTTATCAGCAGTAATGACCGTCACACTTGAGCGTTAAATATTTCACATTAACCACATTTAATCAATCCAGAAGCGATGAGAATGTGATGTATGGCCAGATGGATGATCTGAAGTGTGTGTGGAGGGGGTTTAGTTCTTGAAAAGCTACTAAAAACATTCAGTTGTTGCAAATCATCAACAGGAAACCAGAAGGCCTCCGATCTTCCACGAAAGACGGATTATAAAAGGTCAAAAGTCTGTTTTGTGACATTTTTCCTGCACGGTTTGTCCGTCTGTGTGTGTGTGTGTGTGTGTGTGTGTGTGCTCATTGTGTCGAGACATGTGGAGGGTCTCCTGTCACTCCCCTCAGACACGGGAAACACTGACACACAATTTCAGGAAGTTTGTTTTGGCCTCGGAGGAAAGCCAGGAGTAATGCATGATATCGAGTGTGTATTTTTAGTGCACTTGGTTTGAGACAGTCAGTCAGAGCTCAACACACAGAGGTTTGATATGCAGTTATACAATTTAAAAAGAAAAGTTCCCTAAATTGTTCAGTCAGGCACTTCATATGTAGAACCTTCCATCATTTTATGGACTTTTAATTCATTTTTAATTTCTATTACAGCTAGTAAATGTACTTAACATACCTATTATATACATTTAAATAATCTATTAAAGACATCTTGTGTGAGAGAACATTGTGTTTGGTACGGTTCTCCTCTTCAAACCAAACTTGGGTCCAAGTTTAAATCAGAATTTAACAAATAAAGAAGAAAATTTCCATATGTAACCCTAAATGGTTCCTATGGACTTAGTTTTAATTAATACATTGTGTTTTAATTCATTTGTAATTTTTATTACATTCATTAAACAGCTCGTAAATGTGCTTAACATACATATTTCATCAATTTAGACAATCTATTAAACATGAAAGTATAATGCGATCATTTAATACGTTTCTCCTTGTATAGAATCTTTTGGACATAAAGAGTTCTTTAAAACTGAGTCAAAAACCCGACAGTTCTATATAGAATTCCATGAAAATGTTTTTTTTCTATTTTTTATTTGTTGCACATAAAAACATAAATGGTATTTTTAAATACCAAATTGCAAGAAAGATTTATATATATATATATATATATATATATATATATAACGGTGTGTATATATATATATATATATATATATATATATATATATATATAAAATTTCACACACTACTTTGGGGTAATACTACAAAATATTATTCCAATGTAAATCATCTGTTTTCTATGTGAATATACAGTAAAGTGTAATTTATTCCTGTGATCAAAGCTGAATTTTCAGCATCATTACTCCAGTCTTCAGTGTCACATGATCCTTCAGAAATCATTTATTTGAAATATAATTTTTTTGTGGCATTATGAATGTATTTACGGTCACCTTTGATCAATTTAATTTGTACGTTCTGAATAAAATATCAATTTCTTTATAAAAAAAAAATCTTACTGACCCCAATTTCTTGTATGGTAGTATTTATTTGAACTGTTCTGCTTTGTCATCTCTCTCTCTCTCTCTCTCTCTCTCTCTCTCTCTCTCTCTCTCTCTCTCTCTCTCTCTCTCTCTCTCTCTCTCTCTCTCTCTCTCTCTCTCTCTCTCTCTCTCTCTCTCTCTCTCTCTCTCTCTCTCTCTCTCTCTCTTTTTAGGGATCTCAGAAGTAATCTCATTAGCAGAATCGCTCCCGGTGCGTTTCATGGACTGACGGCTCTGAAGAGATTGTAAGTATATGATTATGACCTCGGGAATCCACATATGAACCCGATCAACGTGTTTTCTAGATGCTACGATGTGTCTATGAACGTTTCTACGGCCCTGTTCACACCGGGTGTTACGATGCGTTCTGCTCAATCGGATCTCAAGTGGATGACGCTAAATACAGGAGTAAAACGCTTTGAGCTCGTCCACTTCCAGAGGTATTTGGAAACACATTCGACCGGATTGCTTTCGTAGTGTAAACGCTCATGTGATCGAATGCGTTCGAACAGCCACAACAGACGCTTGCTCTCTGAATACTGGCCTAATGCATTAACATTATGGGAAGAGCGCTAGACACACAGGATTTAAACTCTCGGCTGAAGACCCAAGATTGGTTTGAAGGAGAAAAATTGGTTTATTTGGTTCATTATTGCAAATTTAGTGTATTTTCAGAGCAGAAATAAAAGCTGCTGCTCTCCGTAAACTGCAAAAAATGCTTTTCTTACTTAGTATTTTTGTCTTGTTTTCAGTCCAAATATAAAAAAAAATCTTAAATCAAGATGCATTTACTAAAGTAGTAAAATTATCTGCCAATGGGGTGAGAAATATAATCTTAATTCAAACAGAAACAGGATTAATTTTCTTACCACATTGGCAGACACTTTATTTTGATTAATTTCCCCAGAAAACAGGACTTAATATCTTATGTAATTGAGAAATGTTTGATATTTGGACTGGAAACAAGACACAAATACTAAGTAAGAAAAGCATTTTTTTGCAGTGTGTGTTTTTTTGTCGTCTCCGGTCTTGTTTATATGTAAATTGCGTGAGCTTATTTCGTCCATTAAATGGAAAGATCTAAAAGAAACATACATTTACCCGTCCGTAGACACTCTCGTCGAAGAAATCAGGACAGAAGTGTTTTAAAAGTGGACAGAAGTGTTTTAAAAGTGGACAGAAGTGTTTTAAAGGTGGACAGAAGTGTTTTAAAAGTGGACAGAAGTGTTTTAAAGGTGGACAGAAGTGTTTTAAAGGTGGACAGAAGTGTTTTAAAAGTGGACAGAAGTGTTTTAAAAGTGGACAGAAGTGTTTTAAAAGTGGACAGAAGTGTTTTAAAGGTGGACAGAAGTGTTTTAAAAGTGGACAGAAGTGTTTTAAAGGTGGACAGAAGTGTTTTAAAAGTGGACAGAAGTGTTTTAAAAGTGGACAAAAGAGGCGGATTAAAACACCAGGTGTAAACGGGAGTGTGTGTCCCTCGTCTACTGGTGATCCGATCCACCAAAACACATCTTAAACCCAGCTGTAAACAGGGACTAACACTAGAATATCTTATCATATGAGTTTAAGTCTTGTTTAATACAAATTAAGTGGGTTTTGCTTAAAAATGCCAATGGGGTCAATCTTGTTTTCCCTTTGAATTAAATACATTAAATACATCGACTGGCAGATTTTTGTTCTTGTTTTAAGCATAAACCAATTTAATTTTCATGTATTTTATCAGAAAGTTAAAAAAAGCTTCTCTAGTAAATGTATCTTGATTTAAGAATGTTTAGATATTTGTGCTGGAAAAAAAGACTGATTTATTCTAGTGTGACTGTGAAAGTTGCCCACAATTATTTCAGGTTTTATTCAAACTTTTGGTGCTTAGAAAATAGCAAAACTCTGTACGATTTGTATACTAGTAGTTTAACAAGTACTTGTAATTGTGATTGTACTGTTTAAATAGGTCATAATATGAGGGATATCATTTTCCTTCACTGTACTATGAAATACTACTGGAAGTTTCAGAGCTCTAAAGTCCAAAACAAATATTTATTGAAGCTCAACTGCAAAAATTAACTTTTTTTATGTCACACAAACAAATCCGTTAACACAAACAAGCCCCACATTCACATCCATAGTTTCCATACAGATATTTTATGCAAATTTTAAGATATTGCATAAAAAAAACAGCATCGTGAATAAAAAGGCACATTACTATGAAGACATGCTCATAAACTACGAAGGAAACATTTATTCCTGAACGCTTCGAGTCATGTGACTGAATCATTTACTCGTATGTTTGGCTATTACTGTAAAGTTTGTCCGAGCGCATTCTCTCTAAACCGCTAGTCATAATTACATTTATTTGGATTCATTCGACAAGAAATGGAAATCAATTTGCATAAAAATGTGTAAAAAAAGTCACTTTAGTGAAAAGAAATGAAAATTTCCTGATAATTTACTTTTTATCCACAGTTGTTGGTCTTGTTATGGTCTGCGACGCGCCATGCATTACGACATCACGTTGTAAGGTCACGCTGGACGTAGGCGTAAGCACCGCCCCATTGTTTACAAGCGTGGAGAAGGAGGATCCAATTTTATTGTATGTTGAATGACATATTTATGTCTTTGTGTCAGTTTATTGTTTAAAACGGTCCTTTCGTGTGCGTATCCTGGATGTTTAAAACAATAGGGCGGTGTTTCCGCCTACGTCCAGCGTGACCTTTCCAACATGATGACGTAATGCCTGGCGCATCGCAGACCAGCACAAGACCAACAACTGTGGTTAAAAAGTATATAAATGACCGATGGTTTCACTAGATAAGACCCTGTTCCTCAGCTGGGGTCGTGCTCAGCCCTTTGAAACTGCATTGATTTGGACTTCAACAATTTGGTTACCGTTGAAGTCCATTGTGTGGAGAAAAATCCTGTAATGTTTCCTCAAAAAATTTAATTTCTGTTCCACTGAAGAAAGAAAGACATGAACATCTCGGATGGCATTTGCGTGAGTAAATTATCAGGAAATTTTCATTTTGAGGTGAACTACTCCTTTAAGAAAGTTACTTCTGAATGTTCTCTAAACGTTTAAAACAACGCCGAGAACATCAAGGGAACATTTCATTTGATCATTTTGGAATGTTACTTTTGAATAATCTCCGAAGATTCCGAAACCAGTCGCAACATTTAAAAAACGTCCAACTGAAAGTTTCAGATAAAACCATTCCATCAACGATGCTTTAAGAACATTATTAAAGACTACTTTTACTGGAAGAACGTTTGTTTGAAACTTTAGCTAAAGTTCTGTGTTTTTAAGCTTTCAGTGTTCTTAAACTTTTACATTTGATCCCCGTTTGTGAATATTAGGTCACATCTTTGCGTAACACCCTTCAGAATCAGAGCTGAAGTCGATCTGAAGGTTCATTCAGTCCTGAAGAGGCTTTCAGCGTGTCGACGCACAGATGTGGCAGCAGAAACGGGAGCCGTGTGGACGCTTTAATGTGACAATGATTGGTGGATTTGAGCGGCTGATTGTGGATGTGTGTGTGCCAGCGTTCTGTACGCGTATAATTTAAACGGCCGTTCTAATTTAAGAGCTCGCAACCGATGATTACAGCGCAGAACTGAACCGCTCCCACTGCACCACAGCAGTGTATGTTTCTCATTACAGCGGGCATGAAACCACACACACATGCACAGCACACACACCTGGAGATCCAAACACACACACACACACACACACGAGACATAAAATCACTGAGCTGCCGAGTTACGCTTCACGTATACTCATTGAATGGACGGTTTGTTGGCTGCGGTTGCCAGACGTTCAGGATCTGCGCCGCTCGTGGGTTCAGTCTCACGCAGGAGTAATTGGCGAGTTACTAAGATTAGAGTCGGCTCCTAAAACACTTATCCCTTATTCTCCTCAAGGGTCCCGTTTCCCGCCCCTCAGATGAAATGTTCCTTATAAATTCGTTTATGGATGCAGAAAGCAGTTGCTCTTTCATTGCTCGAGTGCTTTTAAAGGAATAATGCAATAATGCAAATAATTTTTAAGCATGCATGGCATTTGTGTTTACGGCATGATCAACATATGCATGCATCAGATTTTCAGCACTTTTAAGACCGTATGAATTGTTTGAAAGATGGGATGCAAACTCTTTTCCTTCAAACTCTGGAAACAACTGGGATGAACGGAAAAGTTGAACTCAGTCTCAGATGTTTCTCCCACTAATTTAACAGGAGAAATAAAAATACAGAAAGTAGTCAATAGTTCATATAGTCAGATGATAGTCAGATCATATGTTATGTTATATAATGTTTATGCTCACACATTCACAGATATGCATATATTCACAGTCCAGTTTGAAGGTTTTGACACTGGTGTTTGATGTCAGATTATTTATCTCATTTATGTGTGTGTGTGTGTGTGTGTGTGTGTGTGTGTGTGTGTGTGTGTGTGTGTGTTTCTCAGGGATCTTTCCAACAACAGGATTGGCTGCTTCTCTCCTGATATGTTTCTTGACCTTGGCCGTCTCTCCAAACTGTGAGTTTAGTCTCTCTCTCTCTGTATATGTATCTTAATGTATCTCTCTCTCTCTCTCTCTCTCTCTCTCTCTCTCTCTCTCTCTCTCTCTCTCTCTCTCTCTCTCTTTAGCACTGGGAGCCGTTTATCACTAATAATTGATGTTCTAGTTGTGTTTTAATGCTTTTGAAATGTCAGCTGGGTTTGTGTGTCTTTCAGGAATCTGTCTGGGAATATTTTCTCCACACTGCCGGAGGGGCTTTTCACACACACACCTTCCCTGCGAGCGCTGTAAGATATGCACACTATATTTGTGCATGTAAATCTGTTAAAATGGGTCATGATTTGAGGAGTACAATCCTTCACTGTACTATGAAAAACTACTGTTTTAGAGCTCAACACTTTCTTCCCAGTCCAAGACAAACATTTACTGAAGCTAAACTGCAAAAAATGAGTTCACATCCACATATTTCAATGCAAATGTTGAGATGGTGCATTAAAACTCCCCCATAAAGATATGAATAAAAATGCACATTACTTAGACGACTTTCTTTTTCATTTGATTAGAAGACAGAGTTTGTCAAAGTCATTTATTACGTTTATTTTGTTTAATTTATCCGTTTTTATTCTCTGGAACACATGAACGCTGCTTTATTCGTAAATATTATGGAGTTTTTGCATAAATTACATTTGCAACTTTGATGCAAAAAGTGATCAGAAAGTTGCTCAAAGTAATGCAGATGTTTTGCAGAATGCTATTATTATTAAACCGCAACTAATGAGTGTAAAACTCTACACAAAAACTTGATTAACACCATATTTGGATGATTTTAAATGTATGATATGACCTTTTCATTGTGTAATAACGTGGTAAAGCAGCTTCACATTAAGTTGTTAACCCTTTAGCTGTCACCCCCCTTTTTGAGAATTGATGTGAAAATGCACTACCCAAACTTAAACGGTTGTAATTCATGAAGCCTTTGTACTAAAGACTTGCGGTTGGTCTCTTTTAAAAGAAGACTCTTGGCAGATTATTGCTGAAGTGGAATAAATTAATAGAATTAAATTATTTAAAAGTTATTGAAGTTTAAGTTTATTGTTATGAAAATATTATAAAATATGTATTTTTCTTTTATTAAAAATATATATAAATTAATATAGGTTTCAGCCTAAAAATGACAGAAAGTCAAAGCCATATATCTAACCAAGTTGTGTTCCAAATTTGAAGTTGATATCACAAACATTGAAGTTCCCATGAGATTTTGTTTAGGCGTAATACCAAAAATACCCACCGGGTGCAATTGCATTCCATTGAATTTAATTGTATGCATTCTGCCATAACAAATTAATAAATTTCTATCCAAATATCACTTCTGTCACTAAATATGGAACCTTGAGACTCAGACCTTTCTGACAATATGTGTTTTGTCAAGATTAGAACATTTTTGATAATAAATTATGAAAGATGATGCCCAAAAGGGGAGGGGCCTAATAAAAAAAATACTGTTTCTATGGTAACGCAACGTCCAATTTCAAAACGGTTTTCACAGGATGAATTCTGAGTTCGTAAGCTTTCAAATGATACCTAATTTATGATAACTACTAAAATATGTGATATAATAATAAATAAAAAAAAATATATATATATAATAATTATTATACTTTTTAGAGGACTTTTTACTTTACTTTTTAAAATATAATTTTATCTTTTTTTATTGACAAATACTAGATTATGTTTTATTATGAACTTTTAGCATTAAAAAACAAGTTTCAATTATTAAAAGTGTGTGCGTCAACTTTTTGTGACAAAGGTCAGAAACTCCTGTAATGACGTAGATTTTTTGAGGCGCACTCTTGTCATAAATTCATATATTACTATTCATATATAATTTGTAAGAAAAAAACAGCGCTAAAATATCTATTAAGGAGTCTTAGACCTTTCCAACGATATATAGTTTGTCATGACTAGATTAGGATTTAATAGTAATATAGTGAAGTAAATTTAGGTTGCCCGTATACGGGCAGGTGACAGTTAAGTTGTTAATATGTTAATGTTATAAAATGAATCGTAACAACGATGTATTAACTAACATTAACAATGAGCAATACATTTGTTACAGTGTTTGTTATTCTTTGTTAATATTAGTTAATAAAAATCCAGCTGTTCATTGTTTGTTCATGTTAGTTCACAGTGCATTAACTAATGTGAACAAATACAACTTTTGATTTTAATAACGTATTAGTAAATGTTGAAATTAATATTACCTAAGATTAATAAATGCTGTAGAAGTATTGTTCATTCTTAGCTCATGCTAACTAATGAACCTTACCAATTCATCAATTATGAAACAAATTCAATTTCATCTGTAAAGCAGCTCTAAAAAGACAATAGTGTCATTATTCAGATCAATTCAGTTCAATAACTGTGTCATTGTTGCAAAGTCAGTGTTGTTATTGCATTAAAGTGATACTGTTAGTGAATCTGATGTGTTTGCAGGAGCGTGGGCACGGACTCTCTGTTCTGTGATTGCCAGCTTCAGTGGCTGCTGTCGTGGGTCAGGGTTCAGTCCGTGCGTGTGGCCAACGAATCCGTGTGTGTGTATCCGAGCCGTCTTCGTGGACTGGAGCTCCTCAGCCTTCAGGAACACCAGCTCACCTGCGGTAACACACACACAATATTACTCTACAACACTAACATAATATAAACAGCTGCGTTTTATTATCAAGAATGATCCGGAAGTTTGTAAGAATGAATTATGCCTGCATTATTATGGCATGCGATTCACTAAAGGAATTATGCACAAACACGCCCATCTAATTCGATTCATAATAAGCCTCATTTGCATAGCTTGCATTTGCATAGAAGTTTGTACATTTACATTACATTTAGATCCAACTCTAAAATCTTATTGCCAGTTAAAGCAAATACTGATGCATCTCCTCTGAAGCGAAGACAATGTTATATGGACTGCAACTAATGAATAAAATTAAATTATAACTAATTAAAAGCAGTTATTTAAATTTTACAGTTGCAAACCTTTTTTTTTCCACATTTTGCATTTTTAGAATTAACAATATATATTATTATTGCACAAACATTTTTATTAGTAAGAATGTATAGCGTAAGATGAATCATACACACTTCGCAAAAAATTCCCAATTCAATTCACAATAAGCATAATTTGCATAGCTGAAGTTTGCATAGTTTAAACTTTAAAGTATATGTAGACTGCAACAGAAAGATTTATTTTTATAAATAAAATAAATAAGTATTTATTTTAATTTTACCTTTATTTTTTCACATTTTGCATTTTTAGAATAATACAAATATATATATATATATATATTATTGTACAAACATGCCCACTTTTTTTGTAAGAATGCATCGAGTAAGAATGAATTATGCATGTGTTATTTTAGCTCATTTGCATATCTGGTCATTTGCATTGATGAATGGACAAAAATGCAATGTAAGAAAACACTTCCAACTCTAAGATATTTTTGGATGAACCTTGTGCATAGTCATTGTAAAATATAATATACTGTATACAGCCAACTATACAGGTGAAACTCGAAAAATTATAATATCGTGCAAAAGTTCATTTATTTCAGTAATTCAACTTAAAAGGTGAAACTAATATATTATATAGACTCATTACATGCAAAGTGAGATATTTCAAGCCTTTATTTGTTATAATTATGATGATTATGGATTACAGCTTATGAAAACCTTTTCACTATACAGGGCTCAACATAAAAAAAAATCCCCACTGGCGCCTGGGGCCAGTAGATCAGAGTTTTGGTGGCCCCTTATATATTTTTACTGGCCCTGAAAGAAATATAAGGAAAAGCACTTTTCCATTAAACTGTAGGCATATTTATTGTATACATTAGGATTAATCAATACAGCAAAGGGAGTACAGGAATTAAGAGAGAGCCCCTGTATGCAAAAATAACCAAATGTCAGCCTGCAGTAGATTATTTGTCAATACCTGCTCTCTCCTCATCTCCATCACTCTTTCTTTTTTTTCTCAGTCTCCTCATCTTACTTATGCTTATTAAAGCTAAAGTTATTCATTCAAGAGCTGATTTTCTTTTTGCCTTTTGTTGTTTAATTCTCAGTAATGGCGCAATCCTCAGCATGTTTATTAGACTGGTTCCCCTTTAAGAACGAGTGCAGATCTAATAGTCTACTGATGCACCATATTTTCTCCCAAATATTTCCATAACTACGTCCATTTTAGACATAAACTGTTTAAGTGAATCTCCAAGGCGGTCATTTTGACATATTTTTGTGTATATTTGATCGTTTAGACGCGCACATGAAGCCCAATGTGTAATTTGCTTGTCTCGTTACGGTATGTTTCGGAGCGCGCGCCGCATTTGGAACATCATCTCTTGCGCAGATTTTTGTGCTTTTAATAGCTCTTTTTATTATTAAACGCGTCCCCCAATTTAGCAACAGTAGAGACTGCATTTTACAACAATCACCGATCGTGCTGATTCTGTCTTAAAGTTTTAGTTTTAAGGTGAAATGGCAGCGTACTGCGATGGGAAGGAAGTTGCGCTTGACAGAATGCGGCTATAGTTTTTAATGGTTTTACCTCAAATATTCTATAATCTTTGGAAGCCGAAATCTAAAATAAAATCAGAGTAATATCACAGATCTAAAGTGTGCTACGTTTGAATGTTTAGTTCTGTCCTCTGCTCTGTGGTCACTCATTAAGCTGGGCTGTCGTGCTGTGCGCACTGTGGGCACCGCCTGAGAGATCTCTCTCTATCTGGACTGCGAATAGCAAAAATGCATCACAGACTAATGGTTTAATATTAATATATCCATAAATGGCTGGTGACTCAGCGAGATGGTAAAAAAACAACCAATAACGTCTGATCACCCCGCCTACGTGTATTTCTCCAGTACCGACAGCAGAGCCAATAACGTCCAAGCTTATCGATACAACGGTCTTTCAAAATTCAGCCCCGGGCTCGTTTAATACCGGGTTTCGGTACCCATCCCTACCAGTGTAGGCCCTACTGTGTTTTCCATGACACTGGGAATGTCCTCTTTCTCGTATCAGCCTCGTAGTTCTTTGACATTTTAACACGTTAAAATAACCTGAAGTAACACTAATGGTGTGTTCACACCGAACGCGAATTTAATTATTTGCGCGAGTAGGTTACATACAAAGTCAATGCAAAGACTCGAATAGACGCATCATTTGCGCCGGGCGTTGCGAATGGCGCGAATATCTTCCGCGCAAGTTGAAAAATTTGAACTCGAGCGAATGTTCAAGCGTCTAACTAGACGCGATAGACGCGTATTTGACGCTCTATTCGCGTTCGGTGTGAACACACCATAACACTCTTCGCGCCACTGTGTATGACGTTTGCTGTTTGTTTTGCTGATGGCCAGTCACTGGCCCGCGCGGGCCAGTGACTGGCCAATCAACTTGCCCGACATACTCTTTTACTGGCCCCGGCCGGTCACCGTGATTTTGCCAAGTAAGACATGGTCCTGGATCAACATTCCTGTCCCAAAATGTAGTCCTTACCCAATCCCTACCCCTAAACCTAACCCTACCCATAACTTTTCCCTAAAATCAGAGGGTAATGAAAGGTTAATGACACTGATGTTTAAGTACTTCACTCGGTTCTAAGCCTAAACTTGACATAAACTGTAAACTTGTCCCTCAAATCTGATTGGTTGATTGGAAAGTTGGTCCAGGATCAACAAAGATGTTGATCCAGGAACATGTGGTACTTGGTGAAATCACGTTCACCAGCCGGGCAATCGGGCCATTGCTTATGTCGAGCCCTGCACTATATTCTAAATTTGAATTTGGGATTTTCATACACACACACACACACACACACACACACACAGACACACAATCACTAAATTTAATTTGTGCTGTTCACTTGACATTAAGTCCAGAAATGAGCCAGATTGTGTCACAAGGTATTATAAAACGACAAGATATTTGAAGAAAAACATCATCTAATTTCTGCGTTCGTCGAACTGTCTGACTATTGTAATCCAGTTGAGTCGGTCAGATGGTGACTCAGTCTGAGTCATGAGGGATTTGAGCTGGGTAAACAGAGACGGTCATTATAAACATTATAAAGTTAGTTGTGGAGAGGGTTGTTCCAGCAGGAGAGGTTCATCTGATCAAGATGAGGATATATATATATATATTTTGTGGTGTTAAAGTAAGTCCCCCTGTAGTCAATTTTATCTCTTAAAACTCATCTTTGATCAACAAAATGGCATATTAAAATGTTTTTTCCTTCTTCATACCTTAAAATATCTTGAATGTAACTCGACACCCTTGCTCATTTAGTATGCGCGGTTCTATGAATATGCAAATGATACCCGCCCTCACTCACTCACTTATGAACTTACACATGGTGTGTCTTAAAGCGTATTAAAAACACCACATAGACACATAAACAACATTAAACGCTGGAGTTTCACCACAGGGGGACTTTAATAAGATTTTAAATTGACTTGAAATGTGAAGTTGTAGTTGACAGCTTGGATATTTGTGTTATCTCAAGTTATTATACAAAAGAAAACATTTTCTAAATAGTTTTAGGTATGATATATCGGCCATCATATCGGTATCGGCTGATATACGTTCATTTTTAATGTTATCGTTATCGGCCCGATAAGAAAATTTGGCCGATATATTAAAGCTGATAAATAATGTATTATTTCCTTCAGATGAGACTCTTCAGATGCGCACTGTTCAACATGATGGTTTTGAATTGCTTGAAATATGATTGTAGTCACTTAAAAAAAAGAAAATACTGTTCAGTGCAACAAGTCTGTCATATCGGCTACAAAAAAATATAATAAGAACATTATAATTGTGCACTTGAAACATGGATTTTAATGTTGAGAATTTTTTTGTAATCAGGCTCTCAAAAATTATGTAAAAATTTGGATTTAGATTTATCTGCCAATATATCGGTTATCGGCTTTCAAATAAAAAGAATTATCGGTTATCGGTATCGGCCAAATTTTTCATATCGGTGCATTTTGGGTATTTATAATTTTATGCAACTTTTATGGATGTTTATGGAATTTAATTTGACAGGGTTTTAGGATTAGTAATAAATGATGTATAAATCTATATACAGTATATACATGCAAATATTTCTTAAATATATACATTCGTGGATACACTTTCAAAGTGGATACATTTGAAACGTCCCGGGTTACGCATGTAACCCTAGTTCCCCGAAGGGACGGACGCTGCGTGTAATCGCAGTGGGAACGCCCTCAGCGTGACGCGTCTGAAGCATGAATGAAATCAGTCAATGGAGAGAATGAGCGTACGGCGAGTGACGTCATCGACCAGGAAGCTATAAATATCCCCTGAGCACACAATACGCCAGCTTAAAAGTTACTGAAGCAGCGACCCAAGGGGATGCCGAGAGTATGGCAGGACACGCAGCGTCCGTCCCTTCGGGGAACTAGGGTTACATACGTAACCCGGGACGTTCCCCTTCAGGGACTACCGCTGCGTGTAATCGCAGTGGGAACGCAATACCCACATCCCCATACGACCAAATCCCCGTCGTGTGTCATTAGGAGACACAAACCAACGAGAGAACCTGAGCCCTGGGAGTGGAGCTAAGATCGAGGGAATAAAATCTAACGAAAGTGTGCGGTGAGGACCAGCCTGCCGCATCACAAACGTCCTGAAGAGAAGCTCCTGAAAGAAGAGCTGTAGAAGCAGCCATACTCCGGGAGGAATGAGCCCTTACAGCCAAAGGTGAAGGCTGATGGGCCGAACCATAAGCAAGTGGGATGGCCTCGACCACCCACTTGCTCATCCTTTGCCTAGATGCAGGACACCCTTTCTTAGGTGACCCAAACAGACGAACAGTTGTTCCGATCTCCTCCACAGGGCAGCTCTGTGGACGTAAGCATCTAAAACCCAAACTGGGCACAGCAAATTAAGTTTCTCCTGGTCTGACGTCAGAAAAGGCGGAGGACAGAAAACCTGCAGAACTATAGGTCTAACAGAAACAGTTGGAACCTTAGGAACATAACCTGGTCTCGGAAAGAGAAAGGCCTTAACCAACCAGGAGCAAATTCCAGGCACGAGGGAGCCACCGAAAGTGCTTGAATATCTCCAATTCTTTTTAGAGATGAGATAGCGAGAAGAAGGATAGTCTTTAGAGTAAGAAACTTTTCCGAAACTTTCTCGATGGGCTCGAAAGGAGCAAGGGAGAGACCTTCTAAGATGATGGCCAGATCCCAAGCTGGTACCCTCGTGCGAACTGCAGGCCTCAGCCTCAAGGTGCCACGAAGGAAGCGAGACATAAGTGGGTGTTTCCCGAGGGAACCTCCACTTGAAGGGGTGTGGTAAGCAGCTAAGGCCGCCACATACACCTTCAGCGTGGAGTGGGATAACCCTGTGGAGAGACGTTCCTGCAGGAAATCCAGCACTGTACCAACCGGGCAGTTAACTGGGTCCTGCTGGCGCTCTCCACACCAAGAGGTGAAAAGTTTCCACCTCGCGGCATATAACTTCCTCGTGGAAGGAGCTCTGGATCGGAGGATGGTCTCAACGACCTCAGCCGAGAGACCAGAATCTATGAGCTGGGCCCCCTCAGAGGCCAAGCCCACAGCCTCCATAGCTCTGGACGGGGTTGAAGGATCGACCCACTCGCCTGAGAGAGCAGATCTCTCCTGATCGGTATCTCTACGGGAGAGCCGTCGAGGAGAGACACTAGGTCCGCAAACCATACCCGGGCCGGCCAGAACGGGGCTATTAGCAGGAGACTGAGCCCGTCCCGGCGAACCCTCTCCAGAACTCCTGGGAGCAGAGCGATCGGGGGAAAAGCGTACAAGCGTGACCTCGGCCACGGATGTACCATCGCATCCAACCCCAGCGGGGCTGGATGGCTGAGAGAGAACCACAGCGGGCAGTGTGATGTTTCTCGAGAAGCAAATAGGTCTACCTCGGCACGACTGAAATGTTTCCATAGGAGTTCCACCACCTCGGGGTGAAGACTCCATTCCCCGGGCCTCGGCCCCTGTCTTGACAGGATGTCTGCCCCCTGATTTAAATACCCCGGGAGATAAATAGCTCTCAGAGAAAGAATTTTCCCCTGGGACCATAGAAGGATCTGACGTGCCAGTTTGTAAAGCGGGCGAGAACGCAGACCCCCCTGATGGTTGATATAAGAAACCACCGATGTGTTGTCTGTCCGGACAAGAACATGGTGGCCCCTTAGGTCTGGGAGGAAGTGTTTCAGAGCCTGAAACACCGCCAACATTTCTAGGCAGTTTAAGTGCCACAGACGATGATGGTCCTCCCACAGACCCTGAGCCGGGCGACCATCCATGATCGCCCCCCAACCCGTGAGAGAGGCATCTGTCGTTAGCATAACGCAACGACAAGGAGCTCCTAACACAGGGCTTTGGGACAGAAACCAAGGATCTTTCCACATGATCAGGGGGTGATGACACCGTCGCGAACTCACGATCATGCGAAGCGGATTTCCCCTCGGGGAGAATCCCTTGGTCCTGAGCCACCACTGTAACAGTCTCATGTGCAAGAGGCCAAGAGGTATCACGTTGGACGCAGCTGCAGTCTCTGGAACTGTTTTACAGTGGATGACTGGCCTAGCTTGACCTGATCTACTGCAGCGAGAATCAAAGCAATACGAGCAGGTGACAATCGTGCCTGCATCGTCGTTGAATCCCACACTACACCTAGAAAAGTGGTTCTCTGTAATGGAGAAAGAACACTCTTTTTGGCGTTGAGCCTCAGCCCCAGTCACTTGATATGAGCAAGAACGACATCTCGGTGCCGAACCGCCTGTTGCTAGGCCGAATGGAAGAACCCGATATTGGTACGCTTCGCCCCCGAAAGCGAACCTCAGGAACTTCCTGTGTTGAGGGAGGATAGATACATGGAAGTAAACGTCCTTTAAATCTATCATGACAAACCAGTCCTCGGATCTGATTTGAACATCCCGAGTGACAGACACAGCGCCCTGTAACGTACTGGCAGGGAACAGCTGGTCTGGGCACTCCACAACCCTCCTCGGAGGGGGCGAGCGTCCCTCGGGAAATCGCTCGCCGAGTCTCTCTACGCCCTGTGTGTTATGTGGATGCAGATTGACGAACCCAAAAGCAGACTGAATGCTCTTCACACAATTTATTGAAGACAAAAAGGAGAAAACAAAGCCCACGAGGGGGCAAAACAAGACAGGACTCTGGTGACTAACTAGACAACGACACTGACAAAATACTAGAAAACAAACAACACTTCGAGAGATACTAACAATGACTAGACCTACAATGACTTTCAATGACAAGACTTTCACAAGATACTCACAAGTAACGTTTGGCAATGAACCGACACAAGACAGCAAACACAAGGGGATTAAATAAGGAGACTAATCAAGACATAACAGGTGACACGAGTGAAGCAATAAAGACTGAATCAGGATAACAAGGGGGCGGGGTTAAGAGACGAGACAACACAAGCACATGGCCTTGACAATTGGCCATGCGCTTGTACACAAAACATTGGTTCTGTCATGATCCTGCTACAAGACCAGGAATAATCAATAACATGATGGCAGAATCATGACAGAACCCCCACTTTAAGGAGCGGCTACCAGACGCTCCTCAAAGGGACACTAAGCACAAGACAAGACGGAACGAGACATTGACAAAAACCAACAAAACATGGAAAACACTAAAAGCGGCATACATGAATAAACAATAACAGGGTTAGGGTGAAACATCAAAAACAACATACAAGGCAAAGGAGGTGGAGGAAACACAGAGTTCATGGGGGGTGGTCCAGGGTGGATGGGAGGACTGGGGGTCTTGGGTCCATGGGATGAGGGCTGAGGACAAGAACTCAGGGCAGGTCTGGCGGAAGACACACGAGGACGAGACTTGGGCGGAACAGTCCGGGGTTTCGTGGTGACAGGGGGAACAGTCCGGGGTTTCGTGGTGACAGGGGGAACAGTCCGGGGTTTCGTGGTGACAGGGGGAACAGTCCGGGGACTAGTGACGACAGGGACAAACAGGGAAACAGTCCGGGGGCTGGTGGAGACAGGGACGAACGGGGAAACAGTCCGGGGGCTGGTGGAGACAGGGACGAACGGGGAAACAGTCCGGGGGCTGGTGGAGACAGGGACGAACGGGGAAACAGTCGGGGATGCTGCAGCAACAGACTCAGACACAGGGGACACAGAGGACACGGAGGATGAGGTAACGGGACTTCTGACGGGGGACATGGCAGGTGACGGGGCAGGACTGGGTGCGGCGCTCACGGCGACCGGCTCGGGTGCAGCGCTCACAGGGACAGGCTTGGATGCGGAGGACAAGGCAGGACAGACAGGGGGTTCAAGAATCGCGACAAGACGGGACAGGTAATTAGAAAGGGCCTTGGCCGCAATGATGACCGGCATCTCCTGATGAGCAGAAACAGCTTGCAGAACATCTTTAGCGGCTAGGTCGGCCGCAACTCTCTCCGCAGATCCTGGAACAGCGCTTGCAGTAGCGGGCTCTGGAACAGCGCTTGCAGTAGCGGGCTCTGGAACAGCGCTTGCAGTAGCGGGCTCTGGAACAGCGCTTGCAGTAGCGGGCCCTGAGAGAGACGGAGGGCAAGAGGCTCCCCTCTTCCTCTTCTTCTTCCTGGGTCGCGGAGCAGAGACCGTAGCCGGGCTTGTGACCAGTTGAGGCTGTACAGCCGGGACTGCAGTCTCAGCGGATGAGGACTCCGAAGTCGACTCCCACGACAGCCGTCTCTCTCGTTTGCCACGGAGATCAGCGGGTGCAGATGATGCCTCGGGAGTCGAAGTGGGACGAGTCTGGTCTCCAAGCGTCACGACGCCTAACATACGACCCTCCGGGATCACCGGCAGACAGGCAGGAGGTGACGACACGATGGGACCCTGCGGCTCCTTACGAGACAAACAGTCCACCATGTCCCGGAACGGGCGGTGGACCAACCTCTCCCGTTCAGCCAGAGGAGGCGGAGCTTTGAGACCCGCGATGAGGTAACGGTTGACAAGGATCTCAGGTAAGAAAAACCTCCTTGCTTCCACGGCCTGAGCATATCTCCTCAGAGACCTCTCTCCCTGGGGAGGGAAAGGAAGCTTGCCCATCCTGCTGTCGGTGATAGCTGACTGCCACCATAATTGCTGGTCAGCTGACTGTTGCTTAAGCAGGGAGGACATACTATCTGCTGGGTTCAGTTCTGGTCGGTTCATTCTGTTATGTGGATGCAGATTGACGAACCCAAAAGCAGACTGAATGCTCTTCACACAATTTATTGAAGACAAAAAGGAGAAAACAAAGCCCACGAGGGGGCAAAACAAGACAGGACTCTGGTGACTAACTAGACAACGACACTGACAAAATACTAGAAAACAAACAACACTTCGAGAGATACTAACAATGACTAGACCGACAATGACTTTCAATGACAAGACTTTCACAAGATACTCACAAGTAACGTTTGGCAATGAACCGACACAAGACAGCAAACACAAGGGGATTAAATAAGGAGACTAATCAAGACATAACAGGTGACACGAGTGAAGCAATAAACACTGAATCAGGATAACAAGGGGGCGGGGTTAAGAGACGAGACAACACAAGCACATGGCCTTGACAATTGGCCATGCGCTTGTACACAAAACATTGGTTCTGTCATGATCCTGCTACAAGACCAGGAATAATCAATAACATGATGGCAGAATCATGACACTGTGAAGGCAGGGTTAGTAGAGCAGACCCCTGAGGGCATCGGAAAAGACAGGGCACCGTGTTTTTGTGCAGTGAACTCAGGTCTTTCACGATGGGGACCACCCTCAGAGTCCTGACGTTCAGCACGTCAGGATTTTTTTTTTTCTTTCGATGAAGTAGTATCCTAACTCCCTGCTGGGTGGGGGAACCCGTTCTATAGCCCCTTTTTGCAGCAGAGTTTTTACCTCCTGTTCTAATACCAGAGCCTGCTCGGGGCCCACCACCCCGTTCTTTATAATATTCAGGACCCACTGAGAAACATTGGGAAGCATTTCCCATTCCGCCAGGAACTCTACTAAGGGAACCAGCCTCTCGAGGCTGGCCTCTGGATGAACATCCCGTGTGACAGACACAGCGCCCTGTAACATACTGGCAGGAAACAGCTGGTCTGAGCACTCCACAACCCTCCTTGGAGGGGGCGAGCGTCCCTCGGGAAACCGCTCGCCGAGTCTCTCTACGCCCTGTATAGGCAGGGTTAGTAGAACAGACCCCTGAGGGCATCGAGAAAGACAGGGCACCGTGTTTTTGTGCGGTGAACTCAAGTTTTTCCCGATGGGGACCACCCTCAGAGTCCTGACGTTCAGCCCGTCAGGACTTTTTCGACGCGGCCTTTCTGGCGACAATGACTGTCCTCAGATCAGTCCTGCCCCGAGAAGGCCGCGCCGGAGAGCGCCCCGCCTCGTCCCTCCAGTTTCTCTGCAGGGGGGCACGAGACGTGACACTCCGCTTCTGCTGTGCTCTTTTGGAAGACGAACTCGACGAAAGATTTTGCTCTGGTTGAACATTCTGCGTGACAGACACAGTGCCCTGTAACGGCGCACCAGCAGGGAACGACTGGTCTGAACACACTAGAACCCTCCTTAGAGGCGGCGAGCGTCCCTCGGGAAAGCACTCGCCAGACCCTTCTACGCCCTGTTTCGGCAGGGTTAGTAGGACGGGCCCCTGAGGGCGCCGGGAGAGACAGGGCACCCTTAAGGGAGGTGAACGCAAGTCTCTCTCGGCGGGGACCCCCCTCAGATTTTCCTTTGAGCAAGTCGGCCTGAAAAGCCTGCATAAAAGCCATCGTATGCAAACATGCAGCCGCCTGCCCAGCCACCGAGTAAGCCTTCCCCACCAGCACATGTATATATATATATTTTTTTTGGTGGAAGAGCCGGTGCTTTAAGTGAAGACGATGAAGCAGGAGAGAGATAGCTCGCGAGCGTCTCCTCCGCCTACAGTATCGTCACATAACCAGCAGATTTAGCACCAACAATGTTACCATAAGCATTGGACTGATTTGTGTAAATTCTGCTTGAAACCGGTCTAACCCAGGTCTTTGAAACCTCAGCATGAAGATCTGGGAAGAACGGTAAGCACCGGCGAGAAGGTTGAGGTCGTGCAGACAGAAATCTATCATCTAGTTTGCTTTTAATTCTAGAAACCTGTCTATCAGCTGGCCACTCGATACTGTTTTTTTTTTTCAGCTTTTCAACAGTCCGAGATAACACATCCATCAAACCTTCTTCATTTGCAGTATAATGTGATAAATTAGTTTCCTCTAATGCAAAACTTTCGACATCCAGCTCCTCGCCGCGAGCGCAGAGTTCTCAAGGGAAAACGCTCGCAATGCTGACAATCGACTCCCTCGAGAGCCGACTGGGCATTGCTGCACTCCCAAACAAGCCACACATAGCTCGTGTGAATCCCCACCCGTGATGTACCGAGTACAGGGGGGAACACACTTCTTATACTGCTCGCTCATATTGGTTTTCTTTATATAAAATATATAGTGAAAACTCCTGACAAAACAGACAAACACAATCGACAGATTCAGACACCCACAGAGCTGCTGAAGTAACTAAAGCTGGCGTATTGTGTGCTCAGGGGATATTTATAGCTTCCTGGTCGATGACGTCACTCGCCGTACGCTCATTCTCTCCATTGACTGATTTCATTCATGCTTCAGACGCGTCACGCTGAGGGCGTTCCCACTGCGATTACACGCAGCGGTAGTCCCTGAAGGGGAACACAGTTTTCTCGCTGGAGTGTGGACTGAGAAAACTGAGGTGTTTGAAAGCGATGATGTAAGTTTAGTCATGTGACGCATATTAAACCCATAGATATTGATGTTTATAGCGGTATTGTGCCTGTGCAGTTGCAGAAATCTGTAAGTTCACACACTCTCCACATCTCAGTCCTGCACAGATGACACACTCGCATCTGCTGTCCTGCAGTGAGACATGAGAACAGTTATTAATAATAACTTTATTATTTATATTTATGCTTCTGTGAGGGTTTACACATGCGCAGTGAAGGTGAGGACGGAGAGCGAAAAATCGTTCTCAAAATGTATCCGGATTAATGTAGACATATTTCATCCACCCGTCCGGTTCTCCATCAGTGTGTGTGTGTGTGTTTCAGACGGACCGCTGGAGCTGCCCGTCCT
>NW_026606969.1:472500-487500 GCF_029890125.1 Rhinichthys klamathensis goyatoka
GTTTTTGACCTGCGGGATGAAATCTTTCACAATGTATTTTCGGATTGTGTTATATAAATCTGCCTGTTTTTATATACCTTATTATTATATTATATATACCTTATATATTACAAACCTACTGTATCATATCTGATATGCACATTTCTACGGCCTCTTAACAATCTCCTCCAGTCCTTCTGTCGTCTGATTTTACAGAAACATCACGAGTATCAAATATGATCATCAGAGCTTTTGAGGAAGGTTTATTAGTTCATATCTCAATCATCACTGTATTGCATTGCATTAAAACTACAGAGCTTTGATCATAAAACTAAACTTTTAAATATCATCTTACTAAGACGTTATTGACAGATATTGGTATTTATATGCATTTATGTAAGTATCTGCTATACTGTAATAAAGATCTCGGTGATTTACATTACAAGCATCAGAATTTCATCACTAATTGTACATCATAATCAAACTGCAAAAAATGCTTTTCTTACTTAGTATTTCTGTCTTGTTTCCAGTCCAAATATCAAAAAATTATTAAATCAAGATGCATTTACTAAAGTAGTGAAATTACATATTTGACATGATGACATGATATTATGATGTCTTGTTTTCTGGGGAAATAAATCAAAATAAAGTGAGCAAAATTATATCACAATGGAGTAAGAAAAATCATCAATTCAATTCAAACAGAAAAAGGATTTTTTTTTTTAAAGCAAAAACTCACTTAATTTTGATTTTTTTTCCCCAGAAAACAAGACATAATATCTTATGGCATTTCACTACTTTAGTAAATGCATCTTGATTTCATAATTTTTAGATATTTGGACTGGAAACAAGACAAAAATACTAAGTAAGAAAAGCATTTTTTGCAGTGAGAACTAAATCAAGAGTATATGAGCCACGAAAGCCTGATGTATGAAGTATGAAACTCGACAAAAACACATGCAAACTTCTTTATACTTTGTCTAAAGGTTCAATGAACTGTTCCATTTAAAAAAAAGCTTGACTATTATTTTATATGTCAGGCTTTACAGGATTAAGAAAGTGAATGGAGTTGATTTTGAGTTCATCTTGACTTAACACTGCTTTAAACTCTCTCACTCTCTCACACACACGATCTCTGGCTCTCTCTGCTGATTGGCTCGCGGGGGATGTGATGCGGTAACCATGGCGACTGGAGTTTAATTCTCTCATTACGGCTCAGTGTGTGTGATGAGGGTTTGTGTCTGTCTCAGGTTAGACTTTATTCCAGTGAAAGTCATTGGCTGCTTTAGTAGGGTTTGTGTTTCGGTGTTTCTATGAGGAAAACCTTTCAAATAAACTCCTGACGAGTTCTTTGTTTTTCCAGAGTCTCACGTGACCTGCTGTTTATAGAGTATCAAGTGTGTAACTCGTCTTTAATCCCATAAAGCCAGATTTCACTTCGTCTTCATGATCTAATGTCGCCTCAGACTCCAAAAGCTGACTGTATTTGTTCAACCTTTAGAGGAACATTGAGGATTTTATGATGGAATAATCAGATGAGACAAAGCTTAAATCATCCTCAAATAAACCTCGTCATTGAGGAAATAAAGAAAAATATGAAAACTCTTTATGAGGTGCATCGAAGAATTTAGAATGTAAATGTTTAAAATTATTGTTTTATTTCTCAAAATTGAGTGTAGAAACTTTCAGAAGACTAGTTTATTAAGATGATTATTATATTAATAATAAATATACACGTTGCTCTATACTATACACGTCTCTTCTCAGCAAAGCTGCAGTTATTTGATCAAAAATACAGTAAAAATTGTGAAATATTGTTATAATGTAAATCATCTGTTTTCTATGTGAATATACAGTAAAGTGTAATTTATTCCTGTGAATTTTCAGCATCATTACTCCAGTCTTCAGTGTCACATGATCCTTCAGAAATCACTCTAATATGATGATCTGATGCTCGAGAAACATTTATGATTATTATCAGTGTTGAAAGCAGTTGTGCTGCTTCATATTTTTGTGGAAACCGTGATATATTTTATTTCTCGGGATTCTTTGATGAATAGAAAGCTCAATAATATGTATAGCATGAATGCACTGTACGTTGCTTTTAGATCTACTAAAAGTTTGATCAAACTCTAGAGTGATGCAAAATTGTTTCTAAGTGTGTTTGTGTCCTTTTAGTATTAGTCCTTTCAATGTTTCATTAATATTTCACGTTTATTTACCTGCTCTTGTTGTTCAAGCTCCAGCGATACTGACTGGAAGAGTCTCTATAGTGGGCAGAACTATTTTCACGCTCTGGGTTTTAAAATATTCATCAGTGAAGCCCCCCCCCGACTTCAACATCCACAGGCCTGTTATTATCCTCAGACTGAGAAATATCGGTGCATGATTGTGAATGCTGCTAGTGAAGCGTTTTGGAGACCACTGTGGATGGCTGGACAATAGAGCTTTGTTGTGTGAATGTAGGTCACAATGTGTGTGTGTGTGTCTTTGTGTTCTCATTGATGCTTGTTCTGCTCTTGCTCAGACACATACATAATTTCATTTTATTTTGAAGAAAATGTGAGTATTGTATGCAAAACTCGCTGGCATTATGATTGAATGTTGTGTGTGGTTGCCAGGGTGTTGCTATGTGGTTGCAAATGTTGTGTGTGGTTACCAGTGTGTTGCTAATGTGTTGTGTGTGGTTGCCAGGGTGTTGGTATGTGGTTGCAAATTTTGTGTGTGTACTTATGTGTTGTATGTGGTTGTCAGGGTGTTGTTGTGGTTGATAATATGTTATGGGTGGTTGCCAGGGTGTTGTTATGTGGTTACAATTTTTTTGGGTGGTTGCTAGGGTGTTGCTATGTGGTTTTTAGGGTGTTGCTAATGTGTTATGTGTGGTTGCCAGGGTGTTGCTGTGGTTGCTAATATGTTATGGATGGTTTCCAGGGTGTTGCTATGCGGTTGCAAATGTAGTGTGTGGTTGCACGTGTTATGTGTGGTTGCCACTGCCAGGGTCTTCTTGTGGTTAATATGTAACGGGTGGTTGGCAGGGTGTTGCTATGCAGCTGCAATTGGGTTTTGGGCGGTTGCTAGGGTGTCGCTATGTTGTTCCAAATGTTGAGTGTGGTTGCCAGGGTGTTGCTATGTGGTTGCTAATGTATTGTGTGTGGTTGCCAGGGTGTTGCTAGGCAGTTTCTTATGTGTTGCGGGTAATGGCAGGGTGTAGCTGTGGTTGCTAATATGTTGTGGGTGTTTGCAATGGTGTTGCTATGTGGCCTGCCCTATATTGAACTTTATTCTTGTCTAGCAGCAATAATTGAAATATTAAGGAGATTACATTTGTGATTTTAATCACCCTCATGTTGTTCTAATCCTGAATGACTTGATTAATTTTTGTGTGTGTAACACAATAGGGGTCTTTTCTGTGTGTTTGTTGTGTATATTTCTGCTTGTTGTGGTATCATGTGAGCGTGGAGCATCACTGGTGTCTCAGTAGGAGGAGCACTCTGTTATGTTTGCCGTGTGGTTGTCAGTTTAACAGGGCACAAGCACAGCTCTGCTTCGCGCCACGGAGACGCACACACACACACACACTCTCTCTCTTCAAACTGGTCTCTGAGCCATATGCGCTACAGATGGGTCAGTCTCTAGAGCTGGCCCTAGGGTCCGAGGTCGTTAATCAGGGATCTAAGTGCTGCCGGACTGCAGCAGAGAGAGGAATAATGTGCCATAATCAGACGTCATCCGCACATCAGGATAATTTATGCCGCTTTTACCTCTCCTAAACAGGCACTTAACAGGGCAACCTTGCACTCTAGATATTAACTCTAGAAAATTGTTAATTTCTACTGAATAATGTCTTTTATAATTATGACATGTTGCTTGTCATTTGGTTTAATGGTGAAATGTGTAGCCCATATTTTTTTTTACCGAAAAATTAGATATATCATAAAGACTCTGAAGTGGAGTCTTATCTTGTTAGGCCAGTAAGCAGCCACTTAGCAACACCCTTGCAACCACCTAACAACACCTTTGGAACTACCTTGCACACCCTAGTAACAACCAAAAGAAACACCCTAGCAACCACCTAGCACACTTTAAAAGCCATTTAGAAACACCATAGCAACACCCTGGCAACTACCTAACAACACTTGGTGTGAGTGTGTGTGAGTGAGTGAGTGTGTGAGTGAGTGAGTGAGTGAGTGAGTGAGTGAGTGAGTGAGTGAGTGAGTGAGTGTGTGTGTGTGTGTGTGTGTGTGAGTGAGTGAGTGAGTGAGTGAGTGTGTGAGTGTGTGAGTGAGTGAGTGAGTGAGTGAGTGTGTGAGTGTGTGAGTGAGTGAGAGAGTGAGTGAGTGTGTGAGTGAGTGAGTGAGTGAGTGAGTGAGTGAGTGAGTGTGTGAGTGAGTGAGTGAGTGAGTGTGTGAGTGTGTGAGTGAGTGAGAGAGTGAGGGAGTGTGTGAGTGTGTGAGTGTGTGAGTGAGTGAGTGAGTGAGTGAGTGAGTGAGTGAGTGAGTGAGTGAGTGAGTGTGTGAGTGAGTGAGTGAGTGAGTGAGTGTGAGTGAGTGTGTGAGTGTGTGAGTGTGTGAGTGTGTGAGTGAGTGTGTGAGTGAGTGAGTGAGTGAGTGAGTGTGAGAGTGAGTGTGAGAGTGAGTGAGTGAGTGAGTGAGTGAGTGAGTGAGTGAGTGAGTGAGTGAGTGAGTGAGTGAGTGAGTGAGTGTGAGAGTGAGTGAGTGAGTGAGTGAGTGAGTGAGTGAGTGAGTGAGTGTGAGAGTGAGTGAGTGAGTGAGTGAGTGAGTGAGTGAGTGAGTGAGTGAGTGAGTGAGTGAGTGAGTGAGTGAGGGATTACAGGCTTGAGTAGTCACTGTCTCTCTCTCTGAGCCTCTAATCATTTTTACTGTGAAAGATTTGAGCGCGCTCACTGAGACACTATTCCTCTGCTAGTGTTTGCATGCATGAATCGTTTGCATCCCTTAATGTTTCGCTCTAAAATGTTGTAGAAACCAAGGAACAATAACTTTTGGAAATTCTAGCATATTAATAATTCAGAGCTGAATGTGAATGAAACAGAATAACCTTAGTCTTGTGTGTTTCGGTGCTCAATATCATAAATGTTGATGGATTTTTATTTATTTATTAAAAAGCAACCAAAATAGCATTTATTTTGCACTCAGAAAATGTGCATCATGTCAGTGTTATTTGAGTAACACAATAAGGTTTCATTTGGCTTGTGTGAGATTCACTCTGTTAAACTTGCTCATGTTCAAGTGTGACTCAGTGTCGTCTCACCCTTGTCTCACAGCGAGCTCATCCTGTCCAACATTGATGTCGGGGTTTCCGGTAATTGGCAGTGTCACGTGACCAGTTCCCGTGGCAACAGCTCAATCGGCATGGAGATCGTGGTTCTGGAGACGACAGCGCTGTACTGTTCGGCCGAGAGGGTCAATAGCAACAAGGGTGAATTCAGGTGCGTCTTCAGCTAGAGAAGCATCACACTCACACACACTCACGCCGTTACTTAAATATCACTTCACTTTGATTGTAATGCACCACTTGACGCACCATAGCAGCCACATAGCAACACCATTCAACCACCTAGCAACAACCTTGCAACCTAGTAACTGAATAGCAGCATCCTTGCAAACACCTAACACACCCTAGAAGCCACATAGCAACACCCTGGCAACCACCCAGCATACACTGGCAACCACATAGCATCACTCTTGCAAACTCCTAGCACACCCTGGCAACCACCTAGCACACCCTGGCAACCACCTAGCACACCCTGGCTACTACCTAGCAACACCCTTGCAATCTAGTAACCGCGTAGCAACATCCTTGCAAACCAGATGCACATACTAACAAGTACTCAGGAACACCCTAACAGCACACACGCACACAGAGAAGCCACAGCTACAGAAGCCCAGCCAACCATCAGAAACATCACAATCACACACAGACACCGTTACTTAAAAATCACTTCACTTTGATTGTGATGCACCACTTAACGCACCATAGCAGCCACATAGCAACACCGTTCAACCACCTAGCAACACCCTGACAACCTAGTAACCAAATAGCATCATCCTTCCAAACACCTAACACACCCTAGAAGCCACATAGCAACACCCTTACAAACACCTAACACACCCTAAAAGCCACATAGCAACACCCTGGCAACCACCCAGCATACACTGGCAACAACATAGCAACACTCTTGTAAACTCCTAGCACACCCTGGCAACCACCTAGCACACCCGCGCAGCCACATAGCAACACCTAAGCTAACATGTAGCACACCCTGGCAACCACCTAGCACACCCTAGCAACCACATAGCAACACGCTTGCAATCTTGTAACCGCGTAGCAACATCCTTGCAAACCACATGCACGTACTAACAAGTACTCAGGAACACCCTAACAGCACACACACGCACACACACACACACACATACACAGAAGCCGCAGCTATAGAAGCCCAGCCAACCATCAGCAACATCACACTCACACACAGACGCTGTTACTTAAAAATCACTTCACTGTGGTTGTGATGCATCAGTGCCTCTTTTCTCCTCTGTTGTATTTTAATGGCTGTTCTCTGATTGGTGCTTCTATAGCTTCATGTTCTGTGTTTGTGCAGGACACGTCTGTAATGGGCTGGAAAATCTGTCTGTTGTTACCAGAGGAACTAGTGTCATTTATTACTGAGCATTTGTGCCTCACTTGATGGCAGCAAATGGACACTGTTCATCTTCACAAACCCTAAATGTGTGATGTGTGACCCTAAATGTGTAAACATGATCAGTTTCTCGGAAAGACGCTTAAGTCACACCTGCACTGCCGTTTTAAGAGTTTAAGGTCAACCATCTAGCATAGCAACACCCTAATAACCACAAAGCAACATCCTTGCAAACACCTTGCACGTACTAACAACTACACAGGAACACCCTGACAACCACATAGCAACACCCTTGCAAACACCAAGCACACCCTGGAAACCACCTGACACAACATAGCAGCCACATAGCAACACCCTGGCAACCACATAGCAACACCCTTGCAAACTCCTAGCACACCCTGGCAACCACATAGCAACACCCTTGCAACCACCCAGTATACCCTGGCAACCACATAGTAACACATTTGCAACCACCCAGCATACCCTGGCAACCACATAGCAACACCCTTGCAACCACCCAGCATACCCTGGCAACCACATAGCAACACCTTTGCAACCACCAAGTATATCCTGGCAACCACCCAGCATACCCTGGCAACCACATAGCAACACCTTTGCAACCACCAAGTATATCCTGGTAACCACCCAGCATACCCTGGCAACCACATAGCAACACCTTTGCAACCACCAAGTATATCCTGGCAACCACATAGCAACACCCTTGCAACCACCCATCATTCCCTGGCAACCACATAGCAACACCCTTGCAACCACCCATCATTCCCTGGCAACCACATAGCAACACCTTTGCAACCACCCAGCATATCATTTGGCAAAAAAGTTTACACGTATACATGTCAGTTACATGTATAGTTTGGTTGTAGTTAATGGATGATGTTGATCATAAATCCACTAAAAATGACAGAAACACCAGCGGATTCAATAACATTGAATCACAGTGGTCAATCGGTCAGTGAAGAGAACACACACTTGATCTGCTGAATCACATTCACATGCTGTTTTCTCAGGTGGCCGAAGACATTGGCTGGTTTCCTGGCGTTCCTGCCGTGTGCGATGGCCAGCGTTAGCTCCGCCTCTAGCCCCGCCCCTCAGGAGAAGAGGGCGTGGCGGAGGTGTGGCCAATCGGGCCGGTGGGCGGAGCATGACTATAACCAGTGCTCATACGCAAACCAGTTCACACGCAGCCTGCATGAACTCACACAGGTCTGTAACCTCCATCATCATTCAATTCTATTCAATTCACTTTATTTGTATAGCGCTTTTCACAATACACATCGTTTCAAAGCAGCTTCACAGAAAACTGTCCTGTTCTCTTATAAGAGGTAATTGTTTAAGTTATGTATTTCAGAAATGCACATATATAAAAAAAAAACACAGATAGCGAAACATTTATTAATTAAAACAATGTAATAATTTAACCCTCATCCGGCCTTCGGGGAGTTTTTGACCCGCAAATGACTTTTGCTAATATAAAATAAACATTTCTCTTTGTCCAAATGGCATGAGACTTTGTCAACTCTGAAAAAAAAAAAAAAAATTTGGAAGGAAATCTGTTTTTATGTTAGTGTGAAAAACAAAAAAGTCACACTCGGGTCTTTCGGGGTCTCTGATCATCATCATCATCATCATCATCATCACGAGTGTAGTTTTATTGGACTCGTAAGCTGTCGCTGGAGTGCCGTTATCCTGCTGGAATCACTTCGGCACGACACACACCTGATTATACGGAGCAGATGTTCAACTTGACCTTGATTTACTGAATCCCCAACATGACATCATGACTTTGCGTAAACATACACGCCACTTTCAATTCAAGTGGCGTGTTATCTATACGCATTTTGAGCTATCCGCGTGTATGTCCACGCCGAAATCTTTTGCGTGTATGTCTACGCCATTAAACGTCCGAGTGATTCCGCGTGTATGTGTACGCCGTTAAATGTCCGAGCGAAACGAAGCAAAATCTATATTCTACATCTGTGGAGCGATATTTCTTTTCCTAGGATGGTAGGAGAAGACTCATAAATGGTATTAACCCCAGTGACGGGTAGGTTTAGGGACGGGGTTGGGGTAGGTCATATATTTATATGTACATAATACAGTAATATAACGTTAAGTCAAAGGCGTTGATAAACACGCTGAAAAGCGATTATGCGTGTTGATAGCACGCCAAAAATGGAAATACGAATTGGCGTGTCATACATACGCCAATCCTTGTGTTTTGAAGCCTGAGAACTAAGGGATTCTTTGAGATTCGATTGGCTCAGGCCCTCTTTTTAATTCCTCATGTCTCAATAATCTTCACAATTAGTATTTTAAGTTTCTTTGGACTTTGGTGTGCCAGACAACATGCAATAATCTGACACAATCCTAGCAGCCAAAACACAGCTCTTAAAGGGTTAGTTCACCGAAAAATGAAAATGATGTCATTAATGACTCTCCCTCATGTCGCTCCAAGCCCGTCAGACCTCCGTTCATCTTCGGGACACAGTTTAAGATATTTTAGATTTAGTCCGAGAGCTTTCTGTCCCTCCATTGTAAATGTGTGTACGGTATACTGTCCTTGTCCAGAAAGGAAATAAAGACATCATCAAAGTAGTCCATGTGACATCAGTGGGTTAGTTAGAGTGTGTTGAAGCATCGAAAATACATTTTGGTCCAAAAATAACCAAAACTAAGCCTTTATTCAGCATTGTATTGTGTTCCGGTTCTGTTGTGGATCCGCATTCAGTGCCGCTGCTGACGTGTGTGTGTGTGTGTGTGTGTGTGTGTGTGTATTCTGGTTCTGTTGTGGATCCGCGTTCAGTGCCGCCGCTGACGTAAGACGCTGCTGATGTGTGTCTGGTGTGTGTGTGTGTGTGTGTGTATGTGTGTGTGTGTATTCTGGTTCTGTTGTGGATCCGCGTTCAGTGCCGCCGCTGACGTAAGACGCCGCTGACGTGTGTCTGGTGTGTGTGTGTGTGTGTGTGTGTGTTCTGGTTCTGTTGTGGATCCGCGTTCAGTGCCGCCGCTGACGTAAGACGCTGCTGACGTGTGTCTGGTGTGTGTGTGTGTGTGTGTGTGTGTGTGTGTTCTGGTTCTGTTGTGGATCCGCGTTCAGTGCCGCTGCTGACGTGTGTCTGGTGTGTGTGTGTGTGTGTGTGTGTGTGTGTGTATTCCGGTTCTGTTGTGGATCCGCTTTCAGTGCCGCCGCTGACGTAAGACGCTGCTGACGTGTGTCTGGTGTGTGTGTGTGTGTGTGTGTATGTGTGTGTGTGTATTCTGGTTCTGTTGTGGATCCGCGTTCAGTGCCGCCGCTGACGTAAGACGCTGCTGACGTGTGTCTGGTGTGTGTGTGTGTGTGTGTGTGTGTTCTGGTTCTGTTGTGGATCCGCGTTCAGTGCCGCCGCTGACGTAAGACGCTGCTGACGTGTGTCTGGTGTGTGTGTGTGTGTGTGTGTGTGTTCTGGTTCTGTTGTGGATCCGCGTTCAGTGCCGCTGCTGACGTGTGTCTGGTGTGTGTGTGTGTGTGTGTGTGTGTGTGTGTGTTCTGGTTCTGTTGTGGATCCGCGTTCAGTGCCACCGCTGACGTAAGACGCTGCTGACGTGTGTCTGGTGTGTGTGTGTGTGTGTGTGTGTGTGTGTTCTGGTTCTGTTGTGGATCCGCGTTCAGTGCCGCTGCTGACGTAAGACGCTGCTGACGTGTGTCTGGTGTGTGTGTGTGTGTGTGTGTTCTGGTTCTGTTGTGGATCCGCGTTCAGTGCCACCGCTGACGTAAGACGCTGCTGACGTGTGTCTGGTGTGTGTGTGTGTGTGTGTGTTCTGGTTCTGTTGTGGATCCGCGTTCAGTGCCGCTGCTGACGTAAGACGCTGCTGACGTGTGTCTGGTGTGTGTGTGTGTGTGTGTGTTCTGGTTCTGTTGTGGATCCGCGTTCAGTGCCGCCGCTGACGTAAGACGCTGCTGACGTGTGTCTGGTGTGTGTGTGTGTGTGTGTGTGTGTGTGTTCTGGTTCTGTTGTGGATCCGCGTTCAGTGCCGCTGCTGACGTAAGACGCTGCTGACGTGTGTCTGGTGTGTGTGTGTGTGTGTGTGTGTTCTGGTTCTGTTGTGGATCCGCGTTCAGTGCCGCTGCTGACGTGTGTCTGGTGTGTGTGTGTGTGTGTGTGTGTGTGTGTGTGTTCTGGTTCTGTTGTGGATCCGCGTTCAGTGCCACCGCTGACGTAAGACGCTGCTGACGTGTGTCTGGTGTGTGTGTGTGTGTGTGTGTTCTGGTTCTGTTGTGGATCCGCGTTCAGTGCCACCGCTGACGTAAGACGCTGCTGACGTGTGTCTGGTGTGTGTGTGTGTGTGTGTGTGTGTTCTGGTTCTGTTGTGGATCCGCGTTCAGTGCCGCCGCTGACGTAAGACGCTGCTGACGTGTGTCTGGTGTGTGTGTGTGTGTGTGTGTGTATTCCGGTTCTGTTGTGGATCCGCTTTCAGTGCCGCCGCTGACGTAAGACGCTGCTGACGTGTGTCTGGTGTGTGTGTGTGTGTGTGTGTGTATTCCGGTTCTGTTGTGGATCCGCTTTCAGTGCCGCCGCTGACGTAAGACGCCGCTGACGTGTGTCTGGTGTGTGTGTGTGTGTGTGTGTGTATTCCGGTTCTGTTGTGGATCCGCTTTCAGTGCCGCCGCTGACGTAAGACGCTGCTGACGTGTGTCTGGTGTGTGTGTGTGTGTGTATGTGTGTGTGTGTATTCTGGTTCTGTTGTGGATCCGCGTTCAGTGCCGCCGCTGACGTAAGACGCCGCTGACGTGTGTCTGGTGTGTGTGTGTGTGTGTGTGTGTATTCCGGTTCTGTTGTGGATCCGCTTTCAGTGCCGCCGCTGACGTAAGACGCTGCTGACGTGTGTCTGGTGTGTGTGTGTGTGTGTGTGTATGTGTGTGTGTGTATTCTGGTTCTGTTGTGGATCCGCGTTCAGTGCCGCCGCTGACGTAAGACGCTGCTGACGTGTGTCTGGTGTGTGTGTGTGTGTGTGTGTGTGTTCTGGTTCTGTTGTGGATCCGCGTTCAGTGCCGCCGCTGACGTAAGACGCTGCTGACGTGTGTCTGGTGTGTGTGTGTGTGTGTGTGTGTTCTGGTTCTGTTGTGGATCCGCGTTCAGTGCCGCTGCTGACGTGTGTCTGGTGTGTGTGTGTGTGTGTGTGTGTGTGTGTTCTGGTTCTGTTGTGGATCCGCGTTCAGTGCCACCGCTGACGTAAGACGCTGCTGACGTGTGTCTGGTGTGTGTGTGTGTGTGTATGTGTGTGTTCTGGTTCTGTTGTGGATCCGCGTTCAGTGCCGCTGCTGACGTAAGACGCTGCTGACGTGTGTCTGGTGTGTGTGTGTGTGTGTGTGTTCTGGTTCTGTTGTGGATCCGCGTTCAGTGCCACCGCTGACGTAAGACGCTGCTGACGTGTGTCTGGTGTGTGTGTGTGTGTGTGTGTTCTGGTTCTGTTGTGGATCCGCGTTCAGTGCCGCCGCTGACGTAAGACGCTGCTGACGTGTGTCTGGTGTGTGTGTGTGTGTGTGTGTGTGTGTGTTCTGGTTCTGTTGTGGATCCGCGTTCAGTGCCGCTGCTGACGTAAGACGCTGCTGACGTGTGTCTGGTGTGTGTGTGTGTGTGTGTGTTCTGGTTCTGTTGTGGATCCGCGTTCAGTGCCGCCGCTGACGTAAGACGCTGCTGACGTGTGTCTGGTGTGTGTGTGTGTGTGTGTGTGTATTCTGGTTCTGTTGTGGATCCGCGTTCAGTGCCGCCGCTGACGTAAGACGCTGCTGACGTGTGTCTGGTGTGTGTGTGTGTGTGTGTGTGTGTGTGTGTATTCCGGTTCTGTTGTGGATCCGCGTTCAGTGCCGCCGCTGACGTAAGACGCTGCTGACGTGTGTCTGGTGTGTGTGTGTGTGTGTGTGTGTATTCTGGTTCTGTTGTGGATCCGCGTTCAGTGCCGCCGCTGACGTAAGACGCTGCTGACATGTGTCTGGTGTGTGTGTGTGTGTGTGTATTCCGGTTCTGTTGTGGATCCGCGTTCAGTGCCGCCGCTGACGTAAGACGCTGCTGACGTGTGTCTGGTGTGTGTGTGTGTGTGTATTCTGGTTCTGTTGTGGATCCGCGTTCAGTGCCGCTGCTGACGTGTGTCTGGTGTGTGTGTGTGTGTGTATTCTGGTTCTGTTGTGGATCCGCGTTCAGTGCCGCCGCTGACGTAAGACGCTGCTGACGTGTGTCTGGTGTGTGTGTGTGTGTGTGTGTGTGTGTGTGTGTTCTGGTTCTGTTGTGGATCCGCGTTCAGTGCCGCCGCTGACGTAAGACGCTGCTGACGTGTGTCTGGTGTGTGTGTGTGTGTGTGTGTGTGTGTGTGTGTGTGTGTGTGTTCTGGTTCTGTTGTGGATCCGCGTTCAGTGCCGCCGCTGACGTAAGACGCTGCTGACGTGTGTCTGGTGTGTGTGTGTGTGTGTGTGTGTGTGTGTGTGTTCTGGTTCTGTTGTGGATCCGCGTTCAGTGCCGCCGCTGACGTAAGACGCTGCTGACGTGTGTCTGGTGTGTGTGTGTGTGTGTGTGTGTGTGTGTGTGTGTGTGTGTGTGTGTGTGTGTGTTCTGGTTCTGTTGTGGATCCGCGTTCAGTGCCGCCGCTGACGTAAGACGCTGCTGACATGTGTCTGGTGTGTGTGTGTGTGTGTGTGTGTGTGTGTATTCCGGTTCTGTTGTGGATCCGCGTTCAGTGCCGCCGCTGACGTAAGACGCTGCTGACGTGTGTCTGGTGTGTGTGTGTGTGTGTGTGTGTGTGTGTGTGTTCTGGTTCTGTTGTGGATCCGCGTTCAGTGCCGCCGCTGACGTAAGACGCTGCTGATGTGTGTCTGGTGTGTGTGTGTGTGTGTGTGTATGTGTGTGTGTGTGTGTGTGTGTTCTGGTTCTGTTGTGGATCCGCGTTCAGTGCCGCCGCTGACGTAAGACGCTGCTGACGTGTGTCTGGTGTGTGTGTGTGTGTGTGTGTGTGTGTGTGTGTGTGTGTGTGTGTGTGTGTGTGTGTGTTCTGGTTCTGTTGTGGATCCGCGTTCAGTGCCGCCGCTGACGTAAGACGCTGCTGACGTGTGTCTGGTGTGTGTGTGTGTGTGTGTGTGTGTGTGTGTGTTCTGGTTCTGTTGTGGATCCGCGTTCAGTGCCGCCGCTGACGTAAGACGCTGCTGACGTGTGTCTGGTGTGTGTGTGTGTGTGTGTGTGTGTGTGTGTGTGTGTGTGTGTTCTGGTTCTGTTGTGGATCCGCGTTCAGTGCCGCCGCTGACGTAAGACGCTGCTGACATGTGTCTGGTGTGTGTGTGTGTGTGTGTGTGTGTGTGTGTGTGTATTCCGGTTCTGTTGTGGATCCGCGTTCAGTGCCGCCGCTGACGTAAGACGCTGCTGACGTGTGTCTGGTGTGTGTGTGTGTGTGTGTGTGTGTGTGTGTGTTCTGGTTCTGTTGTGGATCCGCGTTCAGTGCCGCCGCTGACGTAAGACGCTGCTGACGTGTGTCTGGTGTGTGTGTGTGTGTGTGTGTATGTGTGTGTGTGTATTCTGGTTCTGTTGTGGATCCGCGTTCAGTGCCGCCGCTGACGTAAGACGCCGCTGACGTGTGTCTGGTGTGTGTGTGTGTGTGTGTGTGTATTCCGGTTCTGTTGTGGATCCGCTTTCAGTGCCGCCGCTGACGTAAGACGCTGCTGACGTGTGTCTGGTGTGTGTGTGTGTGTGTGTGTATGTGTGTGTGTGTATTCTGGTTCTGTTGTGGATCCGCGTTCAGTGCCGCCGCTGACGTAAGACGCTGCTGACGTGTGTCTGGTGTGTGTGTGTGTGTGTGTGTGTGTTCTGGTTCTGTTGTGGATCCGCGTTCAGTGCCGCCGCTGACGTAAGACGCTGCTGACGTGTGTCTGGTGTGTGTGTGTGTGTGTGTGTGTGTTCTGGTTCTGTTGTGGATCCGCGTTCAGTGCCGCTGCTGACGTGTGTCTGGTGTGTGTGTGTGTGTGTGTGTGTGTGTGTTCTGGTTCTGTTGTGGATCCGCGTTCAGTGCCACCGCTGACGTAAGACGCTGCTGACGTGTGTCTGGTGTGTGTGTGTGTGTGTGTGTGTGTGTGTTCTGGTTCTGTTGTGGATCCGCGTTCAGTGCCGCTGCTGACGTAAGACGCTGCTGACGTGTGTCTGGTGTGTGTGTGTGTGTGTGTGTGTGTGTGTTCTGGTTCTGTTGTGGATCCGCGTTCAGTGCCGCCGCTGACGTAAGACGCTGCTGACGTGTGTCTGGTGTGTGTGTGTGTGTGTGTGTGTGTGTGTGTGTGTTCTGGTTCTGTTGTGGATTCGCGTTCAGTGCCGCTGCTGACGTAAGAC
>NW_026606969.1:492500-512500 GCF_029890125.1 Rhinichthys klamathensis goyatoka
ATTAATAATAAAGTTGAGTGTAGAAATCTGACCTGCTTCGTTTATGCGTGACTGACAAATATGCATCCCATTACGTTTATTAGTTTGTTTATGTTAAAACTGTTTAATCCATGGAAATGAATTGGAATTTTAAATGCAATTCAAAAACATAAATCTTAAACGTAGGCCTGAAATCCTTTTTTGCAGTGGCGTGAGTGATATGAAGACTGTAGTGATGATGTGCCGTGTGTGTGTCTCAGTCTCTTCCACACACTGTCATTGACGCGGCGCTCTGCTACTGTGCAATTTATGTGCAATTTGAGTCACTGCACATTGTTATCAGCTATTTTCAGCTTTAAGTGTTATGTACACATGTTCAGTGAACACGTTTAGCATTTTAATAACACTGGCAGACTCCGCCAGAAGAGCTTTTGGAGGGTGTGAATGAGAAAACAGACTCGCTTTGGGGAAATTTGTATTAATTACACAACAGAAGAAGAGCTGTTCCTTCCATATGTGACCTTCAGGCCAGACACACACTTCACGCCAAGTATGCAAACATTTGCATGCATTTTCAAGAGGTTTAGTATTGACTTTGCATTTAAAGTTTACATTTTACAAGTGCGTTGTGCATTGACAGGGAATCAAACCCTTTGGAAAGCAACAATGCACATGTACTTCGAGAATGCTTGAGGCGGTAATGTTGATGCTTTTGTTTAAGATGTTGTGTGAAGCGTGAATATGATTAGCACAAAGCTGCTTTAGGTAAATAAAAACAGAACATGACTTTAACTGTGTGTGAAGCGCACACTTCATTTACAGCCCTCCTGAAACACTCAGGTTTAACACTAACGGCAGAAAGTGAGAGCTTAAAGTCAAAGTTACAATAATATATTGGTTCAAATGTTGTTTAAGGGCTTCAAGGTCACGTAAGAACTGTGAATATTGCCTCTTTATTCAAGTAAATGAGATATAACCCTCAGTTCTGCTATAGAGACTCATCTAAATCACGAATCGCAAAGCTCTTATAGTTTTTGATGGCTTGTTCAAGACATAAATTCAGTTTAGTACAGTCCGTTAATGGAGATTAACTGTGCATGTGATGCAAAAAATGCTGTTCTTACTTAGTATTTTTGTCTTGTTTTCCAGCACAAATATCTAAACATTCTTAAATAAAGATGCATTTACTAGAGAAGCAAAATTACTGAAAATATGAAGTGTTTGATTAATCAAAATAAAGTGAGTTTATGCTTAAAACAAGAAGAAAAACAATCTGCCAATGAGGTCAGAAAAATAATCTAAAATTGAAGGGAAAACAAGTTTATTTTTCTGACTCCGTTGGCAGATATTGTTTTTTGATAAGTGTGAAGTCATTTCATTTTGCTTCTCCAGTAAAAGTATCTTGATTATATTAAAGACGATCTATTATGCCCTTTTACAAAGTCTTGCTTCTACTAGAACAGGTTTTCCTGCTTGAATGTTGATTATTCTCCTCATATTCTCCATTGTTGCAGCTCCTCTCTTCCCAGTCTGTCAGTAACGCTCTGTTTACTTCCTGTCTCTCTGAAGCCCCTCCTCCTGAAAGGCACACTGTGCTCTGATTGGTCAGCTGGATCGGTGTGTTGTGATTGGTCGAGCACTTCGAGTGTGTTTGGGAAATGTCCCGCCCCTTTCCATAACCACCAGTTTAACACACTACTAACTAACTCAACCAGGCCCCGCCCCTTTATTCTGCGCATTAATTATTATAATGAGGAATATTGTGATGTGTTCGTTCCCGGAAGAAACTCAAGACTAATGGAGGCGTTTCAGGAGTTCAGAAACACTGACGCTGATATAGAGAATAACTCAAACAGCAACATCACACACTAGAGAGAGATTACAGCATGATAGGAACGTCTTGTCCACTGATGTGTGGTCGGTGTTTCTCTGTAGTTGGGTGACCATGTGTTCGTGATGGCCAGTAACATGATGCAGGTGGAGGAACACGTTCTCTGGATGGCTCAGAATGAAGCTCGCGCGTGTACACGTATCGTCCAGTGTGTGGAGCGGATCGCAGATCTCGCGCTCAACGCCAACAACACCGCCATCTCGAAGGTGAAGCTCACACACGCTTTCATTCAGACACACTTCATAGGAAACATGGAGGAAAAAACAATGCTTTGTTGGTTATACCCAAACCATCTGTGAGCATTCAGAGCTGAACAAACTCTGAGCAGATTCTGACTTGAATGCCTCTGATTGGCCATTGCGTTCACACGCTCAACAAACAGCTCTGTGATTGGCTACAATGCTCAACGCTGCAAAACATGTTGTGAATAGAAAAACAGAGTTGTGTTTAAAAGCAACACTTATCACACTCCAAAACATGCTTTCTTATTTAGTATTTCTGTCTTGTTTCCAGTCCAAATATCTAAAAATTCTTAAATCAAGAAGCATTTGCTAGATATGTAAAATGGCATTAGAAAGTATATCTTGTTTTCTAAAAAAAAAAACTAAATTAAGTGAGTTTTTGCCTCAAACAAGCAGAATTATCTGCCAATGGAGTTTTTTTCTCACCCCATTGGCAGAAAATTTTGCTTGTTTTAAGTAAAAACTCACTTAATTTAGATTATTTTAAATCAGAAAACAATAGTTTAATAATAGAATTTGAATGAATGAATGAATGAGGCATTTATATAGCGCTTTCATATGTACTGCTGTACACCCAAAGGGCTTTACAATCATATTAGGGGTTCTCTCCTCAACCAGCACCAGAATTAAATTTAATAATTTAATAATGTAAATAGAATTTCTTGTCATTTTACTCATCTAGTAAATGCTTCTTGGAGTTTATATGTTTAATATCAATATTTCTTCTCACATTTGCGAGTTTATATCCCACAATTCTGACTTTATTTTTAGATACAAGTGTGAGAAATCAAGTCAGAATTGCGAGGTAAAAAGTCAGTAATTTTTCTATTCCATGACGGAAACAAGCTTCCATACAAAACACATTCAGTTGATTGATTTAAGAAAAATAAGCACTTTAAAAAAGGCGGAATATATGTATTTGTAGCCAATTTAAGCTGCAAAACAATATTATGCATGGAATGCATGCTTCTTTTGATTAAAAAAAACATTTATTTTGTGAATTGGCATGAATTACTCTTGAGATTTGCTCATTAAACGCTAATGAAAAGAGGTTTGTGCGCCGCTGATTTGTTCCCTGATGCATTGTGGGCCGTGGGATCCTAACGTTTGTTAATCTGATGACTAATACTGTACATGCTGTCTGTATCTCAGGTGGGTTTCTACTCCAACGCTGTAAATATTGACGTAATCACCATTTCTGAGCTTCTGGCCTGTTATTGTTCTGATAATGTAGGTTACAGACTCGGATCGTTAATGGAGTCTTTGTTTAGACTTTACATTTTCATAATCAGTCCTTGACTCACTCGTACAATGAATGATGTTTATTTTCCAACGAGCAATTAGTGTGAGGAAAGTAGGTCGCGTAACGTTGTGTGTGTGTGTGTGTGTGTGTGTGTGCAGGTTTCTGCTAACATCGCTCTGGAGGCCCTGATGGTCCCCCCGACTCTCATGGGTTTATTGTGTACGGCGGCTCTACTGCCCCCGGTGGCCGAACCGGGTCACGACGAGAGCGGATCACAGCGCACACACACCCTGCTCAACTTCAGATGTCACTCGGTTAATGTCTCCGGCTCACCCATGGCTCAGCTCAACCAGGTGAGAGTCAACACTAACCAACCACACTGTCAAACATTCAAGTAAATCAGACAGAATAACTGGTTTTTGGACTGGTTTTACACTGCAAAAATGATTTTCCTACTTAGTATTTTTGTCTTGTTTCCAGTCCAAATATCTAAAAATTCTTAAATCAAGATGCATTTACTAAAGTAGTAAAATGCCATAAGATGTTATGTCTTGTTGTCCGGGGGAATTAATCAAAATTAAGTACGTTTTTGCTTAAAACAAGCTAAATTATCTGCCAATGGGGTGAGAAAAATAATCCTGTTTCTGTTTTAATTTAAAAAAAAAAAATTCTTACCCAATTAGGAGATAATTTTGCTTGTTTTAAGCAAAAACTCACTTAATTTTGATTAATTCCCCCGGAAAACAAGACATAATATCTTATGGCATTTTACTCATCTAGTAAATGCATCTTGATTTAAGAATCTTTTGATATTTGGACTGGAAACAATACAAAAATACTAAGTAAGAAAAGCATTTTTGCAGTGTAATGGGTCCAAAAACCAGTTATTCTGTCCGATTTACTTGAATTAAGGCGAGAAACTTCAGGCAAAAGCATGTTTGTTCATGCACTGGTCTATTTTGCTTTCATAACAATGTCTACTTTCAGACTAGTGGAAAGAAAACTTCCCAAGTTTTTATTTTATTGCATTTTATTAATTTGCATCTGTATATATTCAATTTAAAGGCGTGAGTTTGAGTCAGAAATCTCCATTTCACACACACCAAACTTTACAGTTTTATTTTCTGAAGGTTCATTCATTTATCATCCGTCTGGTTTATATAACAGTTTATTTCCTGAAATGTTTTGACAATATTTTCTGATTTATTTTCAAAATCCGCTCTGTAAAAACCTTCAACTCTAATATGTCTTAATATTTTTCCAAATCTGGCTTTATCCAATGTTCAGATTTCTGTTCTCGAAATATGCATATTTAAGTAGTTAATGCCTCATTTGCACATTTAAATGTTTTACCCTGTTCACCCGGTTTAGGCTTAAAATAATTAATCATTTATACATTTGAAATACTTTTAATTAAATCATCTAAATATGATTCCCTAAATGCTTCAATGAGGTAATATTTTATTTAAATGTTTTTAAAATGTTTCACAATTTTATAATTAGACATATTTTAAATTATAAATATTGTTTTTAATTATTTTATTCTCTTGATTTTATGAGCAGTTTTTATGTCTTTGTCTCTCCGGTCAAGTGGTTAGAAGAACTATGAATTTTTAAACTCACTTAGGCTGCATTTATTTGATCAAAATACAGTATTTTTTAAAAAAAAAATAATATTCCAATGTAAATCAGCTGTTGTCTATGTGAATATACAGTAAAGTGTCATTTATTCCTGTGATCAAAGCTGTATTTTCAGTATCATTACTCCAGTCTTCAGTGTCACATGATCCTTCAGAGATCATTCTAATATGCTATAAATATATTGAAATATTACAAGTTTAATTGTATAAATATATTACAAACTTTATATCAAATAAATTCAGTCTTTGCAAACAGATATTAAAAAATCCAAACGTGTGGCCGCCAGTGTACTAACACACTTTGTTTATTTGTTTACCTGCATATCATGTGACCATTAACTGACATCAAAGAACTCTGAATATGTTTTTAAATGATTGCAATATAGCTAAAAATATCAAGGGAACTTCAAGCAATTATTTTAGCTCAAATGAGTTCGGCTGACGAAAACCGTTTGCAAATATTAATCGTGTGGTGTAATTCAGAGAGACTATAAAGATGACAAACACTCTCGGGGAGACGCGGTGCCTTTCAGTTTAAAGATCCAGTAATCTCTTAGTTTGATTTGTGATGGTTCTCAGATTTGACACACTCATGGAAATGCTTGATAGTTCTGGATTGTTCTATGATAATTATGCTGTGTGTGTAGAACATGTACATTAAGTGTATCTTTAGTTGAGCTCATGATGGAGCAGAACATTGGTCTAATGAGGAGCAACAGTGAAGTTCACTATAAATCACATGAGCGCTGGAGGCTGATCTTGTGTGTGTGTGTGTGTGTGTGTCAGTCTCAGGATCTGGTTAACTGATCATCATTCTGCCCTAGTGCACACTAACAAGTGAACGACCCGCTGCTTTCTATTTGGAATACATTTTGATCAGGACTTTATTTGCCGGCTGTGTGTCAGAGTTGCCTCTGGGAGATTTAGATCATTCATAATGATCACATCATTCACATACAGTTTTATATAACGTTTAAATCAAATATTACGAAGTCCATGTTGTCATCCGTCGGCCCTTACAGGAAACGTTCAGGCGAAAATGAAAATCCATGGCTTCGTCCCAATTCACCTACTTATACTACGCCCTAAAAGTATGTACTCTTTTTGTGAAGTAAAAGTACATACTTTTGAGTGTGTAGCACAAGATTAGGCAAGCTTTGAGACATACAACTTCGTCATCTTTAACGGACAGATCTGTGGCGTGCATCCTGTCACCGTAAACTGGCCTGTAAATCATCCGGTCACCGTAAACTGACCTGTCAATCATCCGGTCACCGTAAACTGGCCTGTCAATCATCCGGTCACCGTAAACTGGCCTGTCAATCATCCGGTCACCGTAAACTGACCTGTCAATCATCCTGTCACCGTAAACTTGTCACGGAACACACACAGGAGGCAGAAAATCCAAGAGCAGTAGTCTTTTAATATAAGGGAAATCCAAACTCGTAGTCATCCATGCAGGGGTCAAAATCCAATAAGGCAATCCAAAACACAAGACCAAAACATGAACAAGAACAGGCAGCAAACAGGAACAGAAGTGTGCGGACATTAATCAAGGACTCCGTAACAAACACTAACACAGACAGGGAATATATACACACAGAACTAACAAGGTGATGGGAAACAGCTGAGTGCAATAATCAGATAAGTGACAGAACAGAATGCTGGGAATTGTAGTCTAATGTGAATGACACCGTGAGAACGAGGACCTCTAGTGATAACCCAGGGAAACACAACCAGACACTGTGACAGAACCTCCCCTCTACGGAGCGGCTACCAGACGCTCCATGACAGTACACAAGACAACCCAAGAGTCCAAGAGGAAGGTGTAATATGGAAAATCCAAGGGAGGGATGGGAGGGCCAGGACCATGAAAGGGAACAGAAACAGGGGGTGATGGTTTAGCCGGCAGCCAGGGCGAACCAGAAAGTCCATCGGGCGGCCAGGGCGAAGCAGACGACGCATCGGGCGGCCAGGGCGAAGCAGACGACCCATCTGGCGGCCAGGGCGATGCAGACGACCCATCGGGCGGCCAGGGCGATGGTGAAGACCCCTCGGGCGGCCAGGGCGATGGTGAAGACCCCTCGGGCGGCCAGGGCGATGGTGAAGACCCCTCGGGCGGCCAGGGCGGTAAAGACCCCTCGGGCGGCCAGGGCGGTGAAGACCCCTCGGGCGGCCAGGGCGGTAAAGACGACCCATCGGGCGGCCAGGGCGGTGAAGACGACCCATCGGGCGGCCAGGGCGGTGAAGACGACCCATCGGGCGGCCAGGGCGGTGAAGACGACCCATCGGGCGGCCAGGGCGGTGAAGACGACCCATCGGGCGGCCAGGGCGGAGACGACGATCCATCGGGCGGCCAGGGCGTAGAAGACCCCTCGGGCGGCCAGGGCGGAGAAGACCCCTCGGGCGGCCAGGGCGGAGAAGACCCCTCGGGCGGCCAGGGCGGAGAAGACCCCTCGGGCGGCCAGGGCGGAGAAGACCCCTCGGGCGGCAAGGGCGGAGAAGACCCCTCGGGCGGCCAGGGCAGTGATACCGGCTCAGGATCAGACACCGGCTCAGGATCAGACACCGGCTCAGGATCAGACACCGGCTCAGGATCAGACACCGGCTCAGGATCAGACACCGGCTCAGGATCAGACACAAAAACTATAACAGCCACAAGAACAGAAACAAACACAGAAACAAACACTGGCTCTGGAACGGGCACTGGCTCTGCCTCCGGCCCTGGAACAGACACTGGCTCCGGCCCTGGAACAGACACTGGCTCCGGCCCCGGAACAGACACTGGCTCCGGCCCCGGAACAGACACTGGCTCCGGCCCCGGAACAGACACTGGCTCTGGCCCCGGAACAGACACTGGCTCCGGCCCCGGAACAGACACTGGCTCCGGCCCTCGAACGGCAGACACAGGCATGTCCAGGATCCGAGCCAGACGCTCCAGATAGTCCAGGTCCATGAAGGCAGACAGCACTGGCTCTGACTCCGGCTCTGGAACAGGCAATGGCTCTGCCTCTGGCTCTGGCTCCGGCTCATGAGTGGGCACTGGCTCTGCCTCCAGCTCTGGAACGGGCACTGGCTCTGCCTCCGGCTCTGGAACAGCAGACACTGGCTCCGGCTCTGGAACAGGAGACACTGGCTCCGGCTCTGGAACAGGAGACACTGGCTCCGGCTCTGGAACAGCAGACACGGGCATGTCCAGGATCCGAGCCAGACGCTCCAGATAATCCAGGTCCATGAAGGCAGACAGAACATGAACAGTCTCTGACTGGGCAGACAGAACATGAACAGTCTCTGACTGGGCAGACGGGACGTGAACAGTCTCTGACTGGGCAGACGGGACGTGAACAGTCTCTGACTGGGCAGACGGGACGTGAACAGTCTCTGACTGGGCAGACGGAACGTGAACAGTCTCTGACTGGGCAGACGGGACGTGAACAGTCTCTGACTGGGCAGACGGGACGTGAACAGTCTCTGACTGGGCAGACGGGACGTGAACAGTCTCTGACTGGGCAGACGGGACGTGAACAGTCTCTGACTGGGCAGACGGGACGTGAACAGTCTCTGACTGGGCAGACGGGACGTGAACAGTCTCTGACTGGGCAGACGGGACGTGAACAGTCTCTGACTGGGCAGACGGGACGTGAACAGTCTCTGACTGGGCAGACGGGACGTGAACAGTCTCTGACTGGGCAGACGGGACGTGAACAGTCTCTGACTGGGCAGACGGGACGTGAACAGTCTCTGGCTGGGCAGACGGGACGTGAACAGTCTCTGGCTGGGCAGACGGGACGTGAACAGTCTCTGACTGGGCAGACGGGACGTGAACAGTCTCTGACTGGGCAGACGGAACGTGAACAGTCTCTGACTGGGCAGACGGGATGTGAACAGTCTCTGACTGGGCAGACAGAACATGAACAGTCTCTGACTGGGCAGACAGAACATGAACAGTCTCTGACTGGGCAGACGGGACGTGAACAGTCTCTGACTGGGCAGACGGGACGTGAACAGTCTCTGACTGGGCAGACGGGACGTGAACAGTCTCTGACTGGGCAGACGGGACGTGAACAGTCTCTGACTGGGCAGACGGGACGTGAACAGTCTCTGACTGGGCAGACGGGACGTGAACAGTCTCTGACTGGGCAGACGGGACGTGAACAGTCTCTGACTGGGCAGACGGGACGTGAACAGTCTCTGACTGGGCAGACGGGACGTGAACAGTCTCTGACTGGGCAGACGGGACGTGAACAGTCTCTGACTGGGCAGACGGGACGTGAACAGTCTCTCGCTGGGCAGACGTGACGTGAACAGTCTCTGACTGGGCAGACGGGACGTGAACAGTCTCTGGCTGGGCAGACGGGACGTGAACAGTCTCTGACTGGGCAGACGGGACGTGAACAGTCTCTGGCTGGGCAGACGGGACGTGAACAGTCTCTGGCTGGGCAGACGGGACGTGAACAGTCTCTGGCTGGGCAGACGGGACGTGAACAGTCTCTGGCTGGGCAGACGGGACGTGAACAGTCTCTGACTGGGCAGACGGGACGTGAACAGTCTCTGGCTGGGCAGACGGGACGTGAACAGTCTCTGACTGGGCAGACGGGACGTGAACAGTCTCTGACTGGGCAGACGGGACGTGAACAGTCTCTGGCTGGGCAGACGGGACGTGAACAGTCTCTGGCTGGGCAGACGGGACGTGAACAGTCTCTGACTGGGCAGACGGGACGTGAACAGTCTCTGACTGGGCAGACGGGACGTGAACAGTCTCTGGCTGGGCAGACGGGACGTGAACAGTCTCTGGCTGGGCAGACGGGACGTGAACAGTCTCTGGCTGGGCAGACGGGACGTGAACAGTCTCTGGCTGGGCAGACGGGACGTGAACAGTCTCTGGCTGGGCAGACGGGACGTGAACAGTCTCTCGACCACCTCCTCCACTGCGACCTCCACGGGTCCCGCGAAACTTGACCAATCGGGTCCCCTTAAAAAACTCCCTTCTCTCCCGCTCGGTGGCTGGGGAAGAGATGTTACAAAACATACCGCTGGATTAGGTGTGACGGAGTCCTTCTGTCACGGAACACACACAGGAGGCAGAAAATCCAAGAGCAGTAGTCTTTTAATATAAGGGAAATCCAAACTCGTAGTCATCCATGCAGGGGTCAAAATCCAATAAGGCATTCCAAAACACAAGACCAAAACATGAACAAGAACAGGCAGCAAACAGGAACAGAAGTGTGCGGACATTAATCAAGGACTCCGTAACAAACACTAACACAGACAGGAAATATATATACACACAGAACTAACAAGGTGATGGGAAACAGCTGAGTGCAATAATCAGATAAGTGACAGAACAGAATGCTGGGAATTGTAGTCTAATGTGAATGACACCGTGAGAACGAGGACCTCTAGTGATAACCCAGGGAAACACAACCAGACACTGTGACAAAACTGGCCTGTCAATCATCCGGTCATCGTAAACTGGCCTGTCAATCATCCGGTCACCGTAAACTGGCCTGTCAATCATCCGGTCACCGTAAACTGGCCTGTCAATCATCCGGTCACCGTAAACTGGCCTGTCAATCATCCGGTCACCGTAAACTGGCCTGTCAATCATCCGGTCACCGTAAACTACCCTGTCAATCATCCGGTCACCGTAAACTGGCCTGTCAATCATCCTATCACTGTAAACTGCCCTGTCAATCATCCTGTCACCGTAAACTGGCCTGTCAATCATCCTGTCACCGTAAACTGCCGTACATGAATCATCTTTCACAGTTAAAATCCTCCATTCAATCTAATTTAATTTCCTACCGTTTCGGAGAGAAATGTTGTCGCACGTTGATCTGCAGTCGTGGGTCTTTCATGCGGAGACTCTCCTTATGTGTTTGTAATTTGAATGTAATGATGCATTTAAAAGTTAATGGCGAAACATATCTTTACAAAAGTTCACAATGATGCAATATAATGTAGCCAACATTGAATAAATACATTTTCGTCAGGTTAGATACTGATAATGAATCACTCAAACCCCTTTATCTAAACCTCTCTACATAACGCGCGTCCTCCATGTCTGTAGTTTTTAACACTTTTCACTCGTGTTTGTAGTTCTAACCGAATAGAGAGCCTAAGCCCCTCCCCTCCGCTTCCGGCTCATGGGACCTTATTTCGGAAAAAATATGTATGGTAGTCAATGGCGAGAGACAACTTATCTTTTTATTCCGTCTGAACTGTGCCCTGAATTACACATATGATGTTTGTCAATTTAAAAGATAATTATGAAAGTCAAGAAAGTCGCAGTTTGTCATAAAACAGAAGAGTGACATTTAGTTTTATGTGAAAATCGCTCAATGAACTACATCTCCCGGGAAGCGAAACAACGAGCGAGATCCGCTGCTCGTGTGTGTGCAGTCTGGTACAAAACACTCGATGACGGCGTAACGTTACGATTATAGCGTAAGACTATAGAAACAATGTGGGTGGGTAATATCAGCCGTTATCGTGCGCATCGATCTGCACTTCGGATTCTGACCGGGAATAGTGGGCCATCCGGGTCTCTTAGGAACACTCATTTCAACATACTACGATTTGGGACGTACTAATTCTATTTTCGAATACTATTTAGGACGGATAGTATGCGAGTTGGGACGCAGCACATTATTTACTCAACTCTAGAAAGGACATGTGACTCGTGCACTGCATTTCAGATCTTCTGAAGTCATGTGATCCTTTGGAACAGAATCTGAAATAGTGTTCATTTTACTATAATTTGCATATCCATGAGTGAATGAGTGGATAAATGTGGTGCTAAATGCAAAATTAAATGTAAATGATGACAAAACGTTCCTCTTGAGTGAATTCTTCCTGAACTCTTTTACACGCGTGATGAAGAAACATGAACTCGAGAGGAGTTTAGCTGTTTATAATTGGACAGAAACGTCGCGACTCACTGCATTAATATAAAAATATTTTGGTGAAATAGACAAAATCTAATTTTCATTTAATTTCCAGTGAAAAAAACTATATTATGAAATACGTAGTTACTGTGATATAAAATTACATGTCATCTAACATTTTGACCCAGCCCTGTATACAGTACATATATATATTTTCTTTTTTTTACCAAAATAGATTTTAAGATTGTTATTTTGCCTTTTGAATGTTTAAGCATAATATATTTCATTATATTTTTAAATATATTTCAAAATATATTATGCATATTTTAATATATAATATATTATACTATCTTAATATATTATTTAAATATAAATACATACATATTAACCAAAATGTATTTTAAAATTGGAAATGTCTTTCTGCCCCAAAATATATTTTCCCTTTAAATGTTTATTTAAATTGTACAATATATTTCCTTAATAAATATATTGTGTGTGTATATGTGTGTGTGTGTGTGTGTGTGTGTGTGTGTGTGTATATGTGTGTGTATATACTGCATATATATACTTAACCAGTCTTTTTAAATTTTACAGCATTGAAAGGTTTAAGCAAAATATATTTTACAAATATATTCTGGCAACAACAATTTCTTGTTGTATTTAAGGTTTTTGTGTGTGTGTGTCCATGCATCTGTGAGGTTTCCTGATGCGTGTGTGTGTGTGTCTCCTCCTCCGTTTGTTCCCGTGTCTGTGTGTTTATGCCGTTGCATCTGCAGAACTGCATTAAAGATGTATTGCGCATCTCTGACACACACTCACCTGCGTCAAGCTGAAAGAGAAACGCCTCTGAATGCTAAACCACTGGAAGCGTTTCATCGCCGCTGCGCTAGAGAGACAGAGAGAGGGAAGAAAAGGAGAGAGTCCGTCTGTAAATGATCACGCTGAATAAGTGTAAAGATAAAGATCGACAGCTAAAGCATCGACTCGGACCCGTGAGGGCGGAATAAAACACGACAGTTCATGTGAATTTGAGGCTTCTCTATAATCAGCATCGGTTGCTTTGACTGGGTCATGGTCTGTTTTTTTATTTTCACTGGTAATTATATAGCCATACGCCAGTCCATTTGTGTATGCAAATGATATTGTCGTAATACTGCCGATATTAAGATTTCCAGAAGTGAATCATTCATGTCCGGAGTAGTTTAAACTGCGAGGAGTTTCCCTGAAGTGACCCAGCACACACAGGTAGTGTGTGTTCTTCAGGCTCTCAGGTGTTGATTTCAGTAAGAGACTGTCTGTGATCTGCAGGAGTGATGCTTGATTCGCTGAGCGTGTGTGTGTGTGTGTGTGTGTGTGTGTGTGTGTGGCTGACGTGTCGTGACTGACCTTTACAGCAACTCTCTCCCAGCTAACAGGGAATGTTCTCTCAAAGTTACGAACAAACATTCTTCCAGTAATGTTACTAGAATGTTCATTCAAAATAATGTCCTTAAAACTATTAACATAAAAATCATATTTATGCATCGTTCATTGAATGTTTTTTACCTGAAGCGTTTAGTAACGTTTTTTTTTTTAAATGTAACCACTTGTTTCAGAGAACATTCAAAAGTAACATTCCAATAATTTTTGAAGAATGATTAAATGGAATGTTCCCCTAACATTTGCATAAACAAGAATTTTAATATATATAAAAAAGTGATTTAGACATTTTAAACACTCACATTCAGAAATAATGTTCTAACAACTTCATGGGAATGCGAGTATCAGCTATAAACAAAACTATGTTCTAAGAATGATTGCATTCCCATATATGTGTGTGTGTGTGTAAGTGTGTTTTCAGTTTTTTTTTATTTGCCTCCTTGTTTGTTTAATTATAGTATTACCACAAATAATGTGTAAAGCAGCTCAGACAGTTTGATCACAGAGGAATGTGATGAGAAATGTGTGATCTCTAACACAACTTGAGACGTTTCTTGATCTCTAGAGGAGAAGTGTGTGAGTTTTACCAGGACCTTTTTCTCAGGAGGAACATCTGAGAAGCCGGACACTTCAGCAAATGTCTCCATTTGTTCTCCATTAAATCAAATCGAGAGAGAAACCACTGAGAATGTGAAGTATTAAATGGTTCTTATTCGTCAAAGTCTCTCTTTCTCATTCTAGCTTAATCAAATCTAAGCAATATAATACAATACACTTATGAAACACACACATCCCATCGGCTACGTTTACATGCAACCAAACAATCCGTTAGTAATGGGATTGACGGCTCAATCGGACTGGAAAGCCTTCATGTAAACACCTTAATCGATCCGATTGAGCTCGACCCGAATGACATTGCGACCGGATTGAAAGGAGTGGTTTATTCCTTTTCTAATCCGACCGAGAGAACATGTAAACACTTGATCGGATTGAAAACCGAAACTGAAAGGACTGCGCATGTGCAATGACGTAGAAATAGCGTAATGACGTGTGACGCGCTGAACGAGCTGTTCTCCTGATGAATAAAGTGTCGTATAAATGAGTTTCCGTCTTTCTATAATCCTCCTTTCCCTCAGTGTGTGTGTAGTGGAGCAGGCTGATATTAGGCTGCTGCGTTCACACCGGACGCGAATAGCGCGTCAAATTCGCGTCTACCGCGACAAGTTTGACGCTTGCCCACTTTCGGTAGAGATCCACTTTTGCTACACGACAGTCGCGTGGTGTCGCGACGCCTCCCCACATTTGTACGTTGATGGGCGTTCCTCAAGTTTACCGCTATGGGCGTGGTAAAAACAAAAGTTTGAAGCGAAATTTACGCGCGTCAGAGGCGAAATCCGGAGGCGAAAGTTTCGAAACCCGTTGGCGGCCATCTTTTTAGATGTTTATCGAGCATTAGCATTAGCATTAGCATTATTCGAGAGAGTCACCGCTCGTATATGCTCTGGAGAGCAGAAACAGCTGCGTAGGGGACATCGTCGCTGTACTCGGGTCCACCTGACCCTCCGGAGGGTTTCAGGAGTTTCACAATTTGCTCCAGGAGCTAGGTTTGGTGGACCTAACGGTGAGGACGCTGACGAGGACAGCGTAGGCCGTATAAGGCCTCGGCCTCGAGTGGTCTATGCCTGTCGATCCCGCGCTCTACAGCCGGCGCGAGGTTCACCCTCATCCGCATCCACCTAATCTGTCATTTATTTTTGTTTTGATAATAAATGGAGCCTCCAAAAGTGAAACCTGTCCTGTGATTTTTTAAAAATGTTTGTATACACTAAATTGCGTTTGTTGTCTTTACATTAGAATAATACTGTTTCATATAATCTAGAATAGATATGGAATAAATAGCATTCAATACAAAATGAGTATCTCTCATATATTGAAATCGAGTTTTTTATGTGAAGGATTTGCTTTGCACACCAAGCATTTTAGTCATATTACAAAATAATTTATTGAGGCCAAACATAAAATAACATTATAAACTGTCACTTCACCACGTGCCAGCAGCGAGCAGGCTCCTGATTGGTTAACGTGGCGCGAATTGACGCAGAAGTTCAGATTTTTCAACTCGGGCGGCAGACGCGAATTCGCGTCAAACGCGAGAATGCACAAAAAGCACTACATAAAACATTTGCGCGTAACACGCTTAACGCGCCAGACGCTCAATTCGCGCCATTTGCGAGAATTTGACGCGCGAATGAGGCGTATTCGCGTCTACCGCGCGGCGCTCTACGCCTCATTCGTGCCGCAGGAATTTTTTACGCGCGTAACGCGTCTTTGCATTGACTTAACATTGAAATCACTCGCGCTGACGTGCTATTCGCATCCGGTGTGAACGCACCATTTGTCTGCTGTTTAAAATAATGAACCGATGTATGATGGTTATTATGCGCAAACAGCGGGAAACTCCATATTCACGCATGTCAATAATATATCCCGATTTGAAGCTTGTGACATATAAACGCGCACATCAACCTGATCACATGTTCAGCGTTCATGTAAACACTACATTCAGAGTGAATTCACTCCAATTGAAACAAAAGTTGTGCATGCATCTGATATATTCTCTTCATGGCTGCTGTTCAAACCCCAAATCTCATTATGTGTTAATTCTCTCAGTCATGAATGAGCTCTACATGATCTCCGACGAGTTACTTTTCTCATCTACACTCCCAAAAACGAGGAAGGACGTTTGCTAATTGCCCTGCAATCTGTGTGTATGAGGCTCATCTGTGGGCTTCAATTAAAACTGAGATGAAGCCGATCGGAGGATCCCGAGATCCCGAGCCGGAGCGTTCAGGGTCACTAATTACCTCTAAAACACCTCGTTACGTTAAACTGGGAATACAGCTGGGAGTTACTCTCACTCACGGTCTGTGTCTGGGAGAGTTTGTGTGTGTAAAGCCTGGAATACACGACTTTTGCTCAGATATGAGATCTGGGTGAGTCGGCAGAAGTTGCCGAATGTCCAACACGATCTCATGAAAATGCATAGCTATAGCACGAATTGTATATGCAATTGTATATGCAAAAATGTGCATATGATACGCTCTGTAAACCCCTTGGGTCGGATCAGTGGTGTGGAGTATGTGTGTATTACTAGTTGAGCATGCGAAAACATAACTGCATTTCATATGCACGTCAAAACTATTTTTTTTCTGTATAAATTGCACGATAAATACAATTCGTGCTATAGAGACGCACTTTCATGAGATCGGGCTGGAATGAGCCGGTCTGCAGATTTTGTGCGTTCAAAGTTGACAGAATTCACAGAAAATCACGTAGAATATGATGATTCGATACATATCAAGATACTGAACTCACGATACGATATTATTGCGATACTCCAAGGCATATGATAAAAGGTTAACAAACAAAAAAAGTTGATTAAAATGCTAAATTTGGTTTTACATTGTGTGTGTAAATGAATAGACTTGGACTCGGTGCTTAAACCCAAAGCACAGGACAATAGAGACACCAGAATAACAATATTCATGATTCTGAAACTGAAAACAATTATTTTAGCCGAATATGCTTGCACTCTTTCACTGACTAGATATATTTAAAATAATGTAGGACACTTTTTAAACATTTGGCATTATCAGGACACACAAATATCCCCACATTGCATAATATTCAACATTATATATAGTAGTTTAATGTAGTATTGACACTACAACTCTGAAAACTTTCATTTCAGTAATTTTTTCATTTTGGGTGAACTGTCCACAATACATATGGTTGCATTTTAGTATTACGATATACTGTGATATGATATATTGTTACACCCCTACAAACTAGGTAAGCGTCTTTCATTGCTCTGTGACTCAGAGTCGTTGATGTACTGTGTGTTCTCACACCTTTCTGTCACGGCCAATATCACATCTTACAGTAGTGTTTCTCTGAGATTTACAGTGGTGTTTCTCTGAGATTTACAGTAGTGTTTCTCTGAGATTTACAGTAGTGTTTCTCTGAGATTTACAGTAGTGTTTCTCTGAGATTTACAGTAGTGTTTCTCTGAGATCTACAGTAGTGTTTCTCTTAGATTTACTGTAGTGTTTCTGAGATTTACAGTAGTGTTTCTCTGAGATCTACAGTAGTGTTTCTCTGAGATTTACAGTAGTGTTTCTCTGAGATTTACAGTAGTGTTTCTCTGAGATCTACAGTAGTGTTTCTCTGAGATTTACAGTGGTGTTTCTCTGAGATTTACAGTAGTGTTTCTCTGAGATCTACAGTAGTGTTTCTCTTAGATTTACTGTAGTGTTTCTCTGAGATTTACAGTAGTGTTTCTCTGAGATTTACAGTAGTGTTTCTCTGAGATCTACAGTAGTGTTTCTCTGAGATCTACAGTAGTGTTTCTCTGAGATCTACAGTAGTGTTTCTCTGAGATGTACAGTAGTGTTTCTCTGAGATTTACAGTAGTGTTTCTCTGTGATTTACAGTAGTGTTTCTCTGAGATTTACAGTAGTGTTTCTCTGAGATTTACTGTAGTGTTTCTCTGAGATTTACTGTAGTGTTTCTCTGAGATTTACAGTAGTGTTTCTCTGAGATCTACAGTGGTGTTTCTCTGAGATCTACAGTGGTGTTTCTCTGAGATTTACAGTAGTGTTTCTCTGAGATTTACAGTAGTGTTTCTCTGAGATTTACAGTAGTTTTTCTCTGAGATTTACAGTAGTGTTTCTCTGAGATTTACAGTAGTGTTTCTCTGAGATCTACAGTAGTGTTTCTCTGAGATTTACTGTAGTGTTTCTCTGAGATTTACAGTAGTGTTTCTCTGAGATCTACAGTAGTGTTTCTCTGAGATCTACAGTAGTGTTTCTCTGAGATCTACAGTAGTGTTTCTCTGAGATCTACAGTAGTGTTTCTCTGAGATTTACAGTAGTGTTTCTCTGAGATTTACAGTAGTGTTTCTCTGTGATTTACAGTAGTGTTTCTCTGAGATTTACAGTAGTGTTTCTCTGAGATTTACAGTAGTGTTTCTCTGAGATTTACAGTAGTGTTTCTCTGAGATTTACAGTAGTGTTTCTCTGAGATCTACAGTGGTGTTTCTCTGAGATCTACAGTGGTGTTTCTCTGAGATTTACAGTAGTGTTTCTCTGAGATTTACAGTAGTGTTTCTCTGAGATTTACAGTAGTGTTTCTCTGAGATTTACAGTAGTGTTTCTCTGAGATCTACAGTAGTGTTTCTCTGAGATCTACAGTGGTGTTTCTCTGAGACTTACAGTAGTGTTTCTCTGAGATTTACAGTAGTGTTTCTCTGAGATTTACAGTAGTTTCTCTGAGATTTACAGTAGTGTTTCTCTGAGATTTACAGTAGTGTTTCTCTGAGATTTACAGTAGTGCTTCTCTGAGATTTACAGTAGTGTTTCTCTGAGATTTACAGTAGTGTTTCTCTGTGATTTACAGTAGTGTTTCTCTGAGATTTACAGTAGTGTTTCTCTGTGATTTACAGTAGTGCTTCTCTGTGATTTACAGTAGTGTTTCTCTGAGATTTACAGTAGTGTTTCTCTGAGATTTACAGTAGTGTTTCTCTGAGATTTACAGTAGTGTTTCTCTGAGATTTACAGTAGTGTTTCTCTGTGATTTACAGTAGTGTTTCTCTGAGATTTACAGTAGTTTTTCTGAGATTTACAGTGGTGTTTCTCTGAGATTTACAGTGGTGTTTCTCTGAGATTTACAGTAGTGTTTCTCTGAGATTTACAGTAGTGTTTCTCTGTGATTTACAGTGGTGTTTCTCTGAGATTTACAGTAGTGTTTCTCTGAGATTTACAGTAGTTTCTCTGAGATCTCTGAGATTTACAGTAGTTTCTCTGAGATTTACAGTAGTTTATCTGAGATTTACTGTGGTGTGTCTCTGAGATTTACAGTAGTGTTTCTCTGAGATTTACAGTAGTTTCTCTGATTTACAGTAGTGTTTCTCTGAGATTTACAGTAGTGTTTCTCTGAGATCTACAGTGGTGTTTCTCTGAGATTTACAGTAGTGTTTCTCTGAGATTTACAGTAGTGTTTCTCTGAGATTTACAGTAGTGTTTCTCTGAGATCTACAGTAGTGTTTCTCTGAGATCTACAGTGGTGTTTCTCTGAGACTTACAGTAGTGTTTCTCTGAGATTTACAGTAGTGTTTCTCTGAGATTTACAGTAGTTTCTCTGAGATTTACAGTAGTGTTTCTCTGAGATTTACAGTAGTGTTTCTCTGAGATTTACAGTAGTGCTTCTCTGAGATTTACAGTAGTGTTTCTCTGAGATTTACAATAGTGTTTCTCTGTGATTTACAGTAGTGTTTCTCTGAGATTTACAGTAGTGTTTCTCTGTGATTTACAGTAGTGCTTCTCTGTGATTTACAGTAGTGTTTCTCTGAGATTTACAGTAGTGTTTCTCTGAGATTTACAGTAGTGTTTCTCTGAGATTTACAGTAGTGTTTCTCTGAGATTTACAGTAGTGTTTCTCTGAGATTTACAGTAGTGTTTCTCTGTGATTTACAGTAGTGTTTCTCTGAGATTTACAGTAGTTTTTCTGAGATTTACAGTGGTGTTTCTCTGAGATTTACAGTGGTGTTTCTCTGAGATTTACAGTAGTGTTTCTCTGAGATTTACAGTAGTGTTTCTCTGAGATTTACAGTAGTGTTTCTCTGTGATTTACAGTGGTGTT
>NW_026606969.1:517500-525000 GCF_029890125.1 Rhinichthys klamathensis goyatoka
CTTTTATGGAGGAAATTAAGGGAATGAAGAAAAAGGCCAAAAATAAGAAATAACGCAGCATTTCTGCAGTGCCTTATTATAATTCACACTATGTTGCGTCTTCAGATTTGTGATTATTCAGAGCTCTCTCGACACGTATTCTGTTAAATAAGGATTTGAGCATATGGTGAATGACAGTAAAAATTATTTTGAACATGTTTACCCAGTGCATGACTGAAACATCTGCTCAGACCCATCCGGATCGCTCTCTTCTAATTGGTTTGATTCAATTGGTTTTAACAGTTCCTGGTGTAATATATAAACCTTGTGACTGTTATTTTGGAAATGACAGCATGTCTTAATATCATTTCAGTCAGTGAGTGGCTCATGTGAGTTTCGGAAAGGTTTATTTGTTTGTCTGACCAAAAAAAAAAAAAAAAAAAAGGTTTTAACATAAATATTAATTAATAAAACAGAGGCAAAACTCTTCCTGACTTCGTTCAAGCTTCATTCAAATGCCATAAAATATCGCAACATTTGCATGGAACGTCAAGGGATACTCAGTTAGAATTTTTATGGGATGTGATGGACATTTTTAGGACGATAGCGTATATATTCATGACTTTTTCTAAATTATGACCAGTCATTTTTCAAAGGATCCCAGTTATAAATCACATCAATAGTATTTCTATCCACAATGTTCATGTTCATCAGATTATGTATCTTGTGAGATGAGAACAATCACACTATAGGGGACAATTGAAATGGCTAGAAAAAATATATATTAAAACACAGTTTGAATAGATAATATTTAAGTAATCTGGGTTTACTTAATTTACTTTACTGGCTGGTCAAATTAAGAAAAATAAAAGAGGACAAACATATTTATTAATTAATTTACTTTTTTTATTTTTTTATTATGGACTTGGAGGACTTTTACTTTGACACACCCGCGAGCAGGGAACAGGTGTGTGTTTGAGGCCTTTAGTTCAGCGTCTCTTAAATAATACAGTCACTGTAATCTTTGTAAATGGATTTTCATGCATCTTTGTGAAATAATCTTGGGACTGAACTTGAGGATTTCCGGATAAGGGGAATGATACTAACCCGGTGAGATCATCTGTGTTTGTATGCTCACTGTGAAGGGAATGATGTTTTAATAGGTTGAGATTGGACCGGTTTGATTCTTGATTTCAGGAATGGATGTGTTTGTGGTTGTTAATGATTAGTGAGAAGTCATCAATCAAGCATCTAATAAGGATTTGAGGGGCTCTTATTATGTGTGTTGAACCTGTCGTTGTGAAAGCTTGCTAATAGTTGATGGTTTCATCTAGAAATGCTCCTTGTTTTGTGTATTTTCTTGTGATTTGCAGCCCTCGTCTGACAGCACAGCTGGTCTCAGAGCATGTGTGATGGGCTGCTGGTTTCAGTTAGCTGTAGTTCAGTTTAATGACTAGAACCATGAGTTTAGTTTCTCCTCATTAAATAGCTTTGTGTGTGTGACTGCTTCTTCACGACCTGTTAATGTCTCCTCGCTTGGTAAATTGCTATCAGGTGGTGGTTGACCCGATATATCGGCTTATAATTTCCATTTTTAAAAGGCTTTATGCCGAGCGTCACGTGACCAAGCCGGAAAACAGGTCACATCGCTTCCGATTCAGGTCTTTTGTATGTGCTTCATGATTTTTTTTGCGGTTTTACTCAAGATAACTTAAAAGGAGCAAGCAAAAATGAGCATAACCAATGTCCCTCGCATGTGCAGATTGATATTTAAAAGTTTTTTAATTTTTCTTCTTCACACTAACGTTTAGATATTTAAATCGCATAAAACACCAATAACAAAGTGAACTTAGTAGGTTAGCTGATTACCTTAAAAATCCATAGATATCGTAGTTAGTTCTTACGGCCGTTAACCAGGGTTCTCAAGTTTTATCAAAAGCTTGGAGTAAGATCACATGCGGTTATGGGGAGGAGCCTAAATGGAGCCCCGCCCCGCCTAGCCCCGCCCCCAATTTTACCCATTGTTCATAATTAACCAACAAAAATTGAAATTATAACAATTGGTAAATCTGATAAATGACAGAGCAATTCATCACATCAAATATAGGCCTACTCTTTAATGTTATATTTCAAAATTAGGCTACAAATATATAACAAATTGCTCCAAAATGTTTGGAAAAACAAATATTTTTGCATTTTTCCCTGACATCTTTGAAAAATACAAATGCAATGGCAATGATTAGGCTAATGTATGTTTTGACAGGATATACAATATTACCAAGAGCACTCTGCTTTAGCCTTATTGTAGCCTAACTAGAAATACTATTAATACAGTATAATATAGAATTTAAAATAAACTGAAGAAATACATCTTCATTCCTTCTCATACCCAATAACATTTCCTTAGCCAAACTGAGCCAAAGCTTTTGGCCTGGTTGCAAAGCAGTTGTAGAGTTTTTGACTGCATCAATAATGTATACGATGGGCTATATATTATATGTTCTAGAACTTCTAGTCTAAAAATGTTAGGCGAGCTTTCTTCCAACTTACTTTCTCCATCACGACGTGTGTTCGCGCGATGTCGCGGTGGCCGAACTTCCGTGTGTGGTCGCGGACTTCGCGCGTCTATAAGTTGCCTAGTAACGAACGCAATCTGGCCGAGAGGCGGACGCGCTGGCGGCAGGAAACTTATCTTTGTGTGCATGCGCCTCGTATACAACGTTATATATAAAGCTTGCAGGACAACTTGGTTGGCATTGCCTTTTCAGCGTGAGAAATACACGGTGTGGCGTGTGAGCGTGTGAACTGGTTGAATTGCGTGTGTCTCACGGCCAATGCGTGAGACTTGAGAACCCTGCGTTAACACTTTCTCTGACAAGCGGATGCAATGAGACCTGTTTTCCGGTTTGGTCACGTGACGCTCGGCATAAAGCCAATTATCACATCGGCCGATAATTGTGGGACTTTTATTTTGACAGTGCTGAGAATGCAGCGCATCGCAGTAACAGATTTCTCAACAAAAAAAATGTTTTATATATATAATATATATATATATATATAGACATAATATTGGACAGACCTGTTAAAGAAAGAAAGCGAATGGCATATGAATAAATATTATAGAATTTGCCTTTCGATTATTAGTAATAGAAAGAAAAACACTATAACTCTCACACATTGGTGCTCTAAATTTTGGAATAATTAATAACATTGTACATAGGCCGCATTTATTTGATAAAAATACAGTAAAATTGTGAAATATTATTATAATGTAAATCAGCCGTTTTCTATGTGAATATACAGTAAAGTGTAATTTATTCCTGTGATCAAAGCTGTATTTTCAGCATCATTACTCCAGTCTTCAGTGTCACATGATCCTTCAGAAATCTCTCTAATATGAGGATCTGATGCTCAAGAAACATTTATGATTATTGTGGAAACTGTGATGCATTTATTTTTCAGGATTCTTTGATGAATAGAAAGCTCAAAAGAACAGCATTTATTTGAAATATAGTAATTTTGTTACATTATAAATGTCTTTACTGTCACTTTGGATCGATTCAGTTCATCCTTGATGATATTAAAAAATATAAAAAAAAGACTGTTTTCAACATTGCTAATAATCATAAATGTTTCTTGAGCATCAGATCCTCATATTAGAGTGATTTCTGAAGGATCATGTGACACTGAAGACTGGAGTAATGATGCTGAAAATACAGCTTTGATCACAGGAATAAATTACACTTTAACATATATTCACATAGAAAGCAATGCTTGTAAAGCTTCACAGCAGGACAAGCCTCACACACTTTCAAGGTCTGCAGTGTGTGTGTGTGTGTGTGTGTTTGTACACTGGAAGCATGAATGATGTATTAGCTGGAAGCCGCTGTAATGAATCTGTCAATGTAGGGATGGAAACGTTTGTACGTCTCCTTTGTATCAATCAGACACACACACACACACACACACACTCTCTCTCTCTCTCTCTCTCTCTCTCGAGGGAAATCGATCAGCAGAGCCGTGCTTTACAAGCCCCGGGGTCGAGACACGTTCCTCGGCCTCGCTCGTGTTGAGGAGAGGAGGATTGTGGGATTGAGGCAGTGTTCATGAGGACTTAATGAAGGAGGATGATGATGATGAGGATGATGATGATGAGGATGATGATGAGGATGATGATGAGGATGCTGGGCTTCGTTTAAAAGCGTCTGGATGACGATCAAACATATTAAAAGCTTCTTCCTTTCATCATGATTCTGGATCACAGATAATACTGCATGACTCTGCTGATTCATGTATCTCTAACAAGCAAATGCTGTAACATTTATTGAAAAAAATGACTTGTGAATATAGTCGGAGAGAAAACGGCATTATGATATACTGCATTTCAAACTACTTTTTTAAAGTTAAATGCAAACATTTATTAAATCAAGTACCATTTAAGCATGAGATGCATGTTATATTGTGAATATAGTCAGAGAGAAAACGATATTATGATATACTGTATGCTTTTTTATGGGTTATGCATTTATTAATTCATTCATTCAGCATCTTTATTTATCATGCACTGCAAAAACAATTTCACCTATAATTCAACTTCACTTGCATTACATATCAAACTGGCTGTGCAAGTCATTTCAACTCATTTTTTTAAAATCATGTCTTGTTGAATCTTGTATAACTTCATTTATTAAGTTCAAATTGATTAAATTAATTTGACGAGTTAAAGCTTGGAAAAACGTAGACGTAAAATATTTATTTGAGATTTTAAGTTAATATTTCAATAATTAAATGACACATTCACATGTTCATGGTTCTCTGATGTCATTAATAATAATAATAATACTTCAATAATTAAATGATATTCACATGTTAACAGTTCTCTGATGTCAATAATAATAATAATTTCAATAATTAAATGATATTCACATGTTAACAGTTCTCTGATGTCAATAATAATAATAATTTCAATAATTAAATGATATTCACATGTTAACAGTTCTCTGATGTCAATAATAATAATAATTTCAATAATTAAATGATATTCACATGTTAACAGTTCTCTGATGTCAATAATAATAATAATTTCAATAATTAAATGATATTCACATGTTAACAGTTCTCTGATGTCAATAATAATAATAATTTCAATAATTAAATGATATTCACATGTTAACAGTTCTCTGATGTCAATAATAATACAAATTTAATAATTAAATGACACATTCACATGTCCATGGTTCCCTGATGTCAATAATAATAATTATTATTTTAATTTTATTTATTATTATATTAGTAGTAGAAGTATTTTGTTTTGAATTTGACTAATTATAAAAAATAAGTTATTTTTGTAAATTACAATTGTAATGTAAAATAAAAAAAATGTGATGATGCTTTTGAAACACGCAGCACATCATCACACTGGTTATTTAATGAAACGGCAGTCTTTGATTTGATAATCACACTAAGCTTCCCAAATGTATTTCATATTTTACATTAAATCAAATTCATTATATGAGCTTTTCATCAACTCACGAACACCCAGAGTAATAGAAATAAAATACGTTGCCATGACTTATTGATCATATTTTCTACAGTGTGGGACGTTCATGTTTATTAGTATGGAGACATAGTTCTGATGGGTTTATTGGTGAGATACGCTGTGAACGTGCGTGTGTGTGTGTGTGTGTGTGTGTGTGTGTGTGTGTGTGTGTGTGTGTGTGTGTGTGAGTGAGTGACGTGAGCTGATGGAGAACAGCTGAAGGTTGTAGAGATAAGGTCAGAAAATCCAGACTTATAAATATTCACTAAATCCAGCGTTCAAGGGCAGCGTATCGTCCTAAAGACAGCGACTCTCCTCATCTAATGCCACTAATATCATTTCTGTTTGTTTTATACTTCATTCTTCAGTCCTGTTCCGTGACGGGAACTAAAGTACACGTTTACACTGCAGAAATAACACAATAAGTGCTTTTCCCATTTTTGAACTGTCATCGTTGGCATATATTGAAACACACATTGCTAAAGTCCACAGATTTTACTAATATACCTTCAAATATCTGTGTAAAAATAACATGATGATGCTGCCGTCTTTCTAAAGACATTTTTACATGTAATTTGGCTGCAAATTTCTCAAAATGCTCATTTTGGACTACTCAATTTACATTCATGACATTTAATATTTTGGCTTTAATCACTATTTATGTCTGTCTTCTGAGAAATATCAACTAAATATAAAAATTGAGCTTTTGAAATTTGATTGATTTGATATGAAATGACACGAATGTAAAAACACAATGTGACTTGTACATCGATGCTACTTATGTGTTGTTTTTGTTTTTTCTTTCAACAATCCAATTTTGACACAGTGTGACTTATTTTCCGGGAAATACGGTCCCCGTTTTGGGAAAAGTTCCTAATACTGGCTGATGGTTTCTGTGAGCTATTTTAGAAACGCTCCCCAAAATTCCTCGAAACACTTCAAGAATAAATGCCATTACATATTCTCATAAATACATTTAATCTAAAGTGCTTCCATTGCAATTGATAATGTTGCCATTTTAATGTAAATCAATGCAAAATGAGCAGCAGAACCAGTGAGGTGTGGAGGTCTCTCTCTCTCTCTCTCTCTCTCTCTCTCTCTCTCTCTCTCTCTCTCTAATCTACTAATTAAACGTCGTGCAACGGTCCTCTTTTCTCCCTCCACTAGCGGCAGGTTCTGAATCAGTTGTTAATGTGCCGTTAAAAGGTTGTTTTCTCTACACAAGTGTCAAATGAGACGATATCTGTTTTCCTCACTCACATCAGCCTGAGGTGAAGCTCAAATATCTCAAATATCTAGTGTTCCCCTCAGAGCTGCAGAACACAAACTCATCTGACCTCGATTGCTTCAACAACACCTTAGCAACAGTTTCAGAACCTGCCGAAATGAAGAGGTGAGTGTGTGTGTGAGTGTGTGTGTGTGTGCGTGTGAGTGAGTGAGTGTGTGTGTGCGTGCGTGCGTGTGAGTGTGTGTGAGTGAGTGAGTGAGTGTATGTGAGTGAGTGAGTGTGTGAGTGAGTGTGTGAGTGAGTGAGTGAGTGAGTGAGTGAGTGAGTGAGTGAGTGAGTGAGTGAGTGAGTGAGTGAGTGAGTGAGTGAGTGAGTGAGTGAGTGAGTGAGTGAGTGTGTGTGTGCGTGTGTGCGTGTGTGTGAGTGTATGTATGTGAGTGAGTGAGTGAGTGTGAGTGAGTGAGTCAGTGAGTGTGTGTGTGTGAGTGAGTGAGTGTGTGTGTGTGTGTGTGTGTGTGTGTGAGAGAGTGTGAGAGTGTGTGAGTGTGTGAGTGTGTGAGTGAGTGAGCGTGAGTGAGTGAGTGAGTGTGTGAGTGTGTGAGCGAGCGAGTGAGTGAGTGTGTGAGTGAGTGAGCGAGTGAGTGAGTGTGTGTGTGTGAGTGAGTGAGTGAGTGAGTGTGTGTGTGTGTGTGTGAGAGTGTGAGAGTGTGTGAGTGTGAGTGTGTGAGTGAGTGAGCGTGAGTGAGTGAGTGAG
>NW_026606969.1:530000-607500 GCF_029890125.1 Rhinichthys klamathensis goyatoka
ATCGTCCAAGCGTGACGCGGCGGATCATATAGATATCGAGGCTCATGATCATCATCATGCAAAGTGACTGTGGCTGTTCAGATTAACACACTATACACTACTCTCACTATATCTGTGTGAGTATCAGTGATACTGCTCAAGTGTTTGATAAGAATTTAAAGTAGTTTTAAAATTAATTAAATTTAGTTAGTCATTTTTTTAAATATATCTACATAATTTTAGTTTGTTTTGTTTCAATTAATCTTCTTTTTTTAATATGTCTATATAGTTTTTATTAATTTAATTTCAGTTTTAGTAATTTTTATATTTTCTGTTTTATTTTCCTTTTGGTTTAAAGTATTTTTAAAAAATGTCTATATAGTTGTATTCATTATTATTTTCATTTTGTTTTTAATTTTTAGTTTAAATTTCAATATTTAAAAAAATGTCTATATAGTTTTTATTTATTTTTATTTCAGTTTTAGGTCTTTTTTATTTTTTATTTTAATTTTAGTTAAAGTTAATTCGTTTTTTTTACTACATAGACAGTTTTTATTTATTTTTATTTTAGTTTGTTATTTTTATATATTTTTTTTGTTTTCCATTTTGATTTAATTTTCTAAATATGTCTATGGTATTTATTCATTTCATTTTTTAAATTTATTTATTTATTTTTATTTAATTAAAATAATTTAATTTTGATTGAAGTTTAAATCCATTTTTATTCGTTTAAAAAAAATCTTTGTAGTTTTTCTTCATTTTTATTTCAGTTGTTTTAGTACATAAAATTAAACTAAATGAAAATTTAAAAATGTTGCCTCTGCAACTATAGCTGAAATAAAGTAAGTAGTTATTAGTTTTTCTATTTCAAGTTTATGGTTTTAGTTAACTATAATAACCCTGTACTTTATACTGTACACCCATATTTATGCATAAATACTTTTCTGTTGAAATGTGCATTATTAAACAGATGATTTTGATTGGATAAGTCGTGCTTTATTTCATTGTAAAACTAAATGAATGCAGCGAGTCGTTATATTGCATGACAGCCTATGGTTAATCAACTAGATACTTTTATTTATTATTACTTCTATTAAATGCACCGTATTGAGCATTAGCATCTTATATTTCTGTTACTCCTGAATCACTGTAATGCACTTTGATTTATATACTTTGATTTATTGACCTATTTGATCAGACTGCCAAGAGTTATATTGAATCTGAATGCAAAGTTACTGTATTTCAGAGATAATAACCAGATGCCGCTTACAATTCATGACACGACAGAAATGTAAACGTTAAAAAAAAGAGAAAAAAAGCCCGATGATCACATTTGAGACTCATGATTTTCTGAAAGTCCGACAGGGATTTAGACGAGTCTGTGCACCGATAATTCACAATCAAACGCTCATAAGTGCAGATCCGGTGATGAATGGTGTTCCTGCAGTGAATCCGGTTTCATCACGTCTGACTCTGAACACAGAAAATGATTGATAAAAGCACATGAAAGCACTGGTATCTGTGGGGAATTAATGACAGAGAAGACTTCTTTAAATAAACCGAGAGGTTCATCCATCCTGAGGCTGGGCTTCATCTCTCACGCCGTGTCTTCAGTCCTCTAATGAAACGCAAGAGTAATCCGAGTTCACATCTTCCCTTTGAAACTAAATGAAGTGAATACAGTAATGCAGGAAAAACCCTGACGTCTGGAGCTTCTTTGTGTGGGTTTCTGACAAAATGATGGGTTAACATTCTGAAAACAAAGAAATCAAGACAGCCATAAAATGTTTCATTTACAGTTGTAATATAAAAAGAGAAAAAAGTCCTTATGAAATCAAAATTGAAGGATGAATACACTAAAAGAAAAAAACCTGTTAAATTTACAGGAAAACCCTGGCAGCTGTGGTTACCAGAGTTTTCCTTTTAAAAATACGGTAGCAACGTTTTAGGTTTTACAACTTTTAACCGTAAATAATTTTACAGCAATTAACCGTATTTCATTATCTGACATAATGTTAATATACTGACCTTTTGAAGTATTAATATCTGGGTTTTTTCCATTGTAAATCACTGACAGCCAACAATCACAGCAGTGATGAGAGTCATATGGTCAACCAAAGCTCATCATAAGCAGCTCTTCCACAAGAAAGTTAATACTAAAATACAGAAGCTGCACAGTGTCATTCACACAAACATTAAACACCATCATGGTAACTTGTTGAAATTTAAAAAATGCAATAAGCATCAATTTAACAACATTAAATGTAACATAAAACCCTAATGTACATAACTGATTAGAAAGAAAACTAAGAAAATTATGAAGAAACAGTTATTTAAAAACAAAATAAATCAAATGTGAAGTGTCACGCAGGGAATTGTGGGAATGTCAATTTACATTTTTTCACTGTAAATTATACAATGACTTGTTCTTTTTCACTTCCAAAAACTGTAAATTTAACGGTATTTTACAGTAAAATTAAATTAAATGTACCATTATCTATATCACAGTTATTTACCGTATATAGTAAGGAAACTTTCTGTTAACCAATTAACAGTTTTTCACTGTAGCATTTTTACAGTGTTTTACCGTTAAAATCACGATCATTTTTTACAATGTATGTCTGCCTTACTGTTATCTATAAGCAAAATTCGCATTTAGATGATATAACTGTCGTAGTCTCTCACTTCCGCCATGAATCAATGATTTGATGACATCACTCTGCACTTCAGCTCCTCATCAGATTTTCTGTCCAATCAAATGCTCTCTAATCTGAAGCTCCGCCCCCTACATTATAAACACTGAAGCTGCGGCTGAAGTCGGTCGCTCGTTCACACACATACTGTTTTCTACATCTATAGGGGAAAGAGAACAATTCAGAGAGTGTAAATCTGCTTTCCATTGGGGCGAGTGAAGTCTGGTTTCACGTTAGTGTCACATGACCCGCTGGAGAACAGAAAACGTATCGGACACATTTGAATTCTGCACAGAATGATATTTTAAAGCGATATGGAGGAGATTAGGAGAAAACTGCGGCTTTATCGAACTCAACGGCTCTGAGCTGTGACATAAACCACACGCCATTGGCTATTTTTTTTTAAAGGGGAGGAGCTTCTCGATATGCCCCGCCCCCCTCTTCCTGTTTCAGTGGAAATTGTCAACAGTTGAATAATGCTGCACGTTTCAAGGCACTTCAGTGGGACTTTAAATACTTGATTTGTTTTATTCACAGTGAAATATGACAATATTAATATTTCTTATTTTGTATTTAGTCATTTTTATTTTGTGAAATAATAATAATAAATTATTATTATTATTATTCTCATTGAACTATAAAATCACAATTTGGCCATATTGTTCAAACCCGGAAATTTGTTCAAATCCTATTTTAAATCGTAATTGCAATTTATATCAGCATTTTTATACAATACATTTTTTTCAACCATAAATATTACTATTGTAATGTAAAATAATATTTAATTTTTCTGTAAGATATTGCAATAGTAATATTTCTTATTTTGTATTTAAATTTTTTCATTTAATAATTATTATAATAATACTTATTATTATTATTATTTAGTCATATTGATATATAAAATCACAATTTTTGCCAAATTGTGGAATCTGGAATTTTTTTTAATCACTTTTTAAATCTGTCACTATTTTTGTCAGCCATAAATATTAGTATTGTAACATTACAGTTATGTGAAATATTAATATTTATTGTTTGTATTTATTTGGTATTTTTATATTTTTATTTAACGATAATAATAATAATAATAATAATCAGAATTTTAATCAGAAAATTCGCAATTCGATTTCCCCCCCCCCAAAATCATGTAGATACTGGTATAAATCGTTTAATAAAGTTCCACAGCATATATTACCATAATTATTTGGACTTATTGTACCATGGTGAGTACCAATGGCGTTGTTTCAAATACGTTGGATGGACTACCATGTTAACACCATGTTACATGAATATGGTAATCAGAAGTATTGAATTAGCATCTGTACCTCCACAAAGTGCAGGGTAAAAGAAAATGAAATGACTTTGACACGAATGATTCTTCAATGATTCAATGATTCAGACGCAGTGTTATCGCCCATAAAACAGATGAGAAAATCCCACCCGAGTGTGTTAGTGATTCACATTTACATTTTCAAAGAATGTCAAAATCAAATTTTCTAATATTCTGTGTGAAATCTCCTCTTTAATCCAAACATCGTTCTGGTAGAGCGGCCAGTTGGCATGACAACGTTTTATTATCTTTCTGTGAGTTATGCAACATGAATTCTCAAAGTGCAATTCCTCAACAAAAAAAAAGAGAGAGAGTTAGTAAATGAGTGTTTCATTTGGCCGTAACGCTGGGCTCTGCTTCATGATTCTGTCAGCTCTAAAAGCTTCGTGTTCCTGAAACCCTGCGGCTTCAGTTCAGCATTTACACACATCCACTGCTTAAAGTGTGTTAGATAACGCTGCTAATAAAGAACCAGGACTGAATCACACGCTTTACACACTCTAAAAACACATATTGGGTTGTTTCAACCCAAATTTGGGTCAAATATGGACAAACCCAGCCGTTTAACCCAATGTTTGGTCCATATTTAACCCAAAATTGGGTTAAAACAACCCATGTTTTTTTTAGAGTGTAGGATGTATTTCAACGCTTGTTTTTTGCATCAAACACCTCTAGTTCTTAAGTTTGAATAATAATATCTGTGTCCTCCGAACTATAATTCAGTCTCATTGTATTTTGTGATCAGATCTCTTTTGATCGAGAACCTTAATATTTCAAGATGAACAATAACTGGACTGACATACATACATCATTTGTTTATCAAATATGATCTTCAGGCTTTTGAGGAAGGTTTATTTGTTCATCTCTCAATCATCACTGTATTGCGTTGACAGATATTGATATTTATATGCACTTTATGTAAGTATCTGCTATACTATTATAAAGACCTCATTGATTTACATTACAAGCGTCCATATAATTATATATATTATGAATATTAATATAATCCTCTATATGAGCCATTAAAGCCAACAAAAACAATCAGTTTGAATGCATTTAAGGTTTAATGAATTGTTCCTTTAAAACACATTTTCTGACTATTATTTCCCATGTCAGGCTTTACAGGGTTGATCTAGATATCTGGCATCTTAGTTTCTTTCTAGGTTTGTTCTCTTTAAACTTTGAAACGATGTGCATTATGAAAAGCTGTTTAATGCACTGAATAAACTCTACAAATGAAACGATATTGTTTTATAAGAGCGGAAGCATTTCCGTCCAGTGAGAGGAGGTTTGTCCGCTGTCCTTGGTGCTGAACTGAAGACCTGAGGACGATCCACACACACACACACACATCCGGTCGATCTGATGCATCCACACATCAGCTGTTACAGGGATGGAGGGAGAGGAGAGAGATGAAATCAGTGTTTCTTCATTAAGACGAAGCCTGCACGTGAACAGCAGCGCTGCATTGAAGAGCTGCTGGAATGTAATGTAGACGCTGCAGTGCACTCTGGGTAAAGGCTCGAGGCGTGAGTCACGTATGGAAATCATGTGGTCTCTGAAGAGGCGCCTGGTTTTGTGAATGAAACTCCTCGCCAGACGAATGCTGACTGAAGCGTTTCTGAGATATATTGGGGGGGGGGGAGGGGGGGGAGGGGGGAGGGGGGAGGGGGGGGGGGGGGAGAACATTCCCCTGTGTTCATTTGGGGAACGTTCTGTGTTTGCTGGGTATACACACATTTAAGATTAAACGCTCTCAAACACTCACTCACACATAGACACACACACATAGACTCACATACACGTGTGTGTTTATATATATATATCTGTATGTGTGAGTCTTTGTGTGTGTGTGAGAGAGAGAGAGAGAATGTGTGAGAGAGATAGAGAGTGTGTGAGAGAGAGAGAGAGATGGAGAGAGAGTGTGTGTGTGTGTGTGAGAGAGAGAGAGAGAGAGACAGAGTGTGTGTGTGTGTGTGTGAGAGAGAGAGACAGTGTGTGTGTGAGAGAGAGAGAGAGAGAGAGACAGAGTGTGTGTGTGAGAGAGAGTTTGAGTTTTTCACAACAACTTTATTTGACCCACAGAACTTCATTTCATAAATGTTACATTTACATTATAAATAATCACTTGGGTTGGGTTCTCCACACCCAACCACTTATTCCAATACTAAAGCAAAAAACAACATTCCATCCACAACTGTGCAAATAGCTTCATTATATCCCCACCTTTGCAAAAAGCCTTCATAATCATTAACCAACTTATAAAACTTAAAATCAATCAGAACCCGACTTTTCACCAAATTTTTAAAAACCATCTCAACTTTTTGCCCTACTAAACCTTCTAACTTCTTTTTCCTTGAGATATAAATAGCTTTTTTAGCTTGTCCAATCAAGAAGTTTAGCAACTGACATTTACTTCTTTGTGCCGCTCTATAACATGGGCCGAGAATAAAGCTTTGAGTGGAGAAGTTTTCACCAAAACTTAAAAACATTAATTTAAGTATACTAAACAAATTGTTCAACCTTAAACATTCTAAAAAGCAGTGAAAAATCGTTTCCCTTATTTTACAGAAAGGGCATTCATCAGACACATTAGAATTAATCGTATTCACAAAAGCATTTACAGCAACTGTGCCGTGCAATATTTTCCACTGAAGATCACCTGTGGACTTTTCTAACGGTGATTTATACAGAATTCTCCATACAGGTTTTACATCATCTTCCAACCCCAGTTTTTGTCTCCACACTGTATCCTTTCGTTCCTTAAGAATTGTTTTATTTAACACCTTTACACAGCATTTATATAACACTTTACTTTGGACCTCTTGAAAGTTCAGATTCTCCAGACTTTCCAATTCCAAAAAGCATCCATTTAAGCCCTTTAAATCAGGAGTAATTAAAATGACTGGAAATGGATCTAAAATAATAGAAGCCACTCTACCCTTATAATAATCTTTCAATAAAAATTTTTCTTCTACTGTCAACCTTTGCATTAATAAATCTAACATTTTTCCAACCTGTCGTACAGACTGAACTCTCAAATGAGAGGCCACAGCTTGAGAATTGCTTAGCTCAGGACCACCAATGTCCATTAAATTATGCAATTTTAATGTTTTGGATGAACACAATATTTGAGATAGTCCTGGTGTGACTTCACAAGCCACATCCAACCTCGCTCCATGAACAAGAGGTTCCTCGAGCAGCCAGTACAGAGATGTTGTGTCTTGCCTCTGTTTTCTAAAAAGTTGCCAGACATTAAAAAGTCCTTTGTAGAATTGAATCGACGTGTTAAACTGTAGTTTGCTGAAGTCTGTTAAAAAGAGTCCAGAGTTCAAGTTCAATCCACTCACTTGATTAAAGATAATATCGGCTACTTTCCTCCAGACCAACTCCACTGGTCCCGTCAAGTATCTCTGTATAAACAACAGTCGAAAGGCCGCTCTTCTGCTGGCCAGATGTATGAGTCCTTGTCCGCCCTTCTCCGTGGGCAGAAACAGTACGCTCTGGGCTATCCAGTGAAAGCCATTCCAGAAAAAGTCTACTATAATGGCTTGTAATTTAGCCAAAAGCCCAACGGGAGGATCAATACAAGTCAAACGGTGCCATAACATTGATGCAACCAAATTATTAATAACTATAACTCTCCCCCTGAATGACATCTTCGGCAAAAGCCACTTCCATTTTTCAAATGTTCCTTTTACTTTTTCTAAAATACCTTCCCAATTTTTTTGTAATACAGATTCATTCCCAAGATAGACTCCCAGATATCTTATGCCATCACTTTTCCAGGACAGGCCTCCTGGTAATTTAGGAGGATCTCCCTCCCACTCACCACACATCAATGCCTCACTTTTTGACCAATTTACTTTGGCTGAAGAAATAATGCCAAATTCATCAATAATTTCTTTTAATACCATTATGTCATTTTGATCATTAATCATAACAATAATGTCATCAGCATAAGCTGATAGCTTCACTTTTTCACCTGAGTGTGGTATAGACCATCCTTCAATACTATTTCTAATTTTTACCAGCAAAGGTTCAATAGCCAAGGCATAAAGCATTCCTGATAATGCACATCCCTGTCTGATCCCTCTTTTTACTTTAAAAGGTGCACACAAACCTCCATTTATTTTCAGCACACTCTCAATGTCCTGGTATAAAACCCTGATCATAGCAATAAAACCTGAGCTGAACCCAAACTCCTCCAGTGTACGCCAGAGATAGCCGTGCTCAACCCGATCAAACGCCTTTTCCTGATCTATTGAAATCAGACCAGTGTTTAAACTCAATAACCTAGAGACTTCCAAAATATCTCGAATTAAAAATATGTTATCAAAGATGGACCTATTAGGCACACAGTATGTTTGATCATGATGAATGACCCTACCAACTACCTCCCTCAGTCTTATTGCCAAAACCTTAGATAAAATTTTTAAATCAGTGCACAGAAGTGAAACGGGTCGCCAATTCTTTATATCTTTTAAATCTCCCTTCTTTGGCAGCAGAGTTATGACTGCCCTTCTGCAGCTCAACGGTAGCAAGCCATCAGCCAGACTCTCATTGAGGACTGCAAGCAAATCATCCCCCATTACTGACCAAAACATCTTATAAAAGTCGATGGGGAGACCATCCATTCCAGGTGCCCTGCCACATTCCATGCTCTGCAGTGCAATCTGCAATTCTCCTGTGGAAATGGGCTTCTGAAGTTCAACATTAACTTCATTTGGCACTTTCGGCAACCCTGTATGAAACGAATTGACTGGCTCATCCACTTCTGGGCTCTCACTCCTATACAATTCTGAATAAAAAGACACCGCCCTTTTTCTAATTTCCTTAGGCTCTGTTATGTCTATTCCAGTTGTTGAGTATAGCGAGTGAATAAAACGACTTTGACCATTCTTTTTTTCTAGACCAAAGAAGAACTTAGTCGGGCCATCCATCTGCTCAATACTCTGAAATCGAGAGCGGACCAACGCACCCTGTGCTTTAACGCCTAACAGCTCATCTAAAATCTTCTTTTTGGATTTGAGGAGCTCAGTATGCCCTCGATTTCCTGTGGACGCTGCTGAGTTTTGCAGTTCCACAATTTCGATCTCTAGGTTTCTCATTGACCGGGAAATTTCCCTAGAAACATTGAGTGTGTACTGCCGGCACAGTTGCTGTATTTCCACTTTACCATAATCCCACCACTGTCGTAAAGATCTATATTCATGCTTCTTCAACCCAAACTGTTTCCAAAAATATGTAAACGTCTCAATAAAAGCCTTATCTTGTAACAATAAGACATTAAAGTGCCAATAAGCACTCTTGGGTTTTATATTTGCTATATAAATACTACATTCTACTAAACAGTGATCAGAAAAACTTACAGGTAAAATCACACATTTCTTTATAACATTGAAATGATGTTTAAAACAATAAAATCTATCCAGTCTAGCCAAAGTAATAAAATTCTCTCTTGCTTGTGCCCATGTATATTGTCTTTCATTCTTATGCAAGACTTTCCAAATATCATACAGATCATTTTCAACAATGAGTTTCACAATTTCATGCTGGGATGCAATATGAGGCTCTTTATGGTTCCTATCTACTTTATGATCTTCTGTACAATTAAAGTCTCCTCCCATAAACATATACTCTTCTTGTTCAAAGCTAGAAAGAGCATCATTCACTTTTTTTATAAAATAAACCCTCTCAGGACCACAAACAGGAGCATAAATGTTTACAAAAACTAAAACAAACTTTTCAAATTTTGCTCTGACTTTCAATAGTCGCCCTTCAACAATGTGTTCAACCTCATATGATAAAGGTTTTATGTGCTTTTGAAAAAGAACAGCTACACCACCACTAGATGAACTTTTATGACTTAAAATAACTTCTCCATCCCATTCCATTTTCCAGTCACTCTCATTTTTAGCATCACTATGGGTTTCTTGAACCAACATCACATCATATTTCTTTTGTCTTATTAATTCATAAAGCTTTGTTCTCTTCCCACTTTCTCGTGCACCATTTATATTGAGTGTGCCCAGTCTTAGCGTACTCATAAGTGAATGAATGTAAACCAAAAAAGGGCAAAACAACCAAAAAAACAACACAAGAAGAATAAAAAAATCATTCTGCTTCAAATTCATCACTCAATATATTCAATTTCAGCTTTTGCACAATCTTTTTCAATCTGTAAATTTCTTGATCGGTTAAATTATTTGCACCCTTCTCTTTCATTGACATTCTAGCTGAATTAATAAACAGCTCTCGATCTGGGAAATAATCTTCCACTCTCACTCCTTTCATTCCTTTAGTTGTTTGAAGGAATATTCTAATTTTCTCAAGTGTATAGTCACTTCTAGCAGATCTTTTTTGAGAGACTGAACTCGCAGACCCTGAAGAATCATCTCCACTTTCTGAGGCAGACTGAGGCTCGTCAATATTGCTCGTATCTGATTCCATCTGAATCCCAGAATTTTCAACATCTTTTCCTGAATTTTCATCTCCCGTTTCTTTCCTAACTCTCTTCCCATTGCCTTTTTTCTTCAATTTCCGTTTTATTGCAGGTGTTTTAAAAACACTTTCATCCTCTATCACTTCCATGTCTTCCTCACCTTCTATTGCAACTAAATTAGAAACAGTTACCTCACACTCTTTCATGATACTGCTTGCTTTTCTAGCATCATTCACAACATCCTCCAACTTTTCCTTGTCCATTTCTCCATTATTACTTCCATCTCCCCTCTCCGTGTTACTCCTTGATCCTTCGGGTTCTGGCTGTCTCTGCTCTTCACTTCTTCCTACATTTGTCTGCTCCTTTTTCCTATTCTCGTTCAGAGGCACTACCGAATCATCCTTCTCAGGACAAGCACGAATTATATGTCCCTCCTGTCCACAACCAAAGCACTTCATACTTTCTGACGTTGCATAAATCACATACTCATAGTTATCCACCTTAAATTTCATGGCCAAACTTAGCTCTTCATTTTCATTTTTTAGAATCATGTGTGTCTGTCTTCTAAATGAAACAACATGTTTCAGCTGAGGTAGCTTGCAACCTAACGAAATCTTCCTGATTTTAGACACAATTTTACCATGTCTCATTAATTCCCTTTCAATCACGTCATCTCTGATAAATGGTGGTACATTAGACAGTGTAATCCTTTTTGCCGGCTGGACCAAAGGCATTACTGGGGTAAACGCACTGTTGACAACAATCCCTTTCACTACAACGTCATTGACTTTCTCTACACTACTCAAAAAAATCACTATAGCACTATTCATTCTGGCTGCAGACAAAATACTAGAGTATCCAACTACTTCAGCGACTGCAATAGTGCAATCCTCAACAGAACAACGCTCCGCGGGGATAACTTTAATGCCATGTTTCCGCGTCAAATTATCCAAACTTTGAGACGCTGCCATATCGGCCAGCGTCTCTTACTCAACAATATTCTTGTCAAATAAAAGATTTACACAAACAAGCCGCAAAAAAGACAGAAAAAGATAGAAAAACTCACTCATTCAACAGCGTTCTCTTCCACTCACGCGCGTCGCGCGCTAACTCCGCCCACTCACTCACAACATCCGCTCAGAGAGAGAGAGAGAGAGAGAGAGAGAGAGAGAGAGAGTGTGTGTGTGTGTGAGAGAGAGAGAGAGAGACAGAGTGTGTGTGTGTGTGTGTGAGAGAGAGAGTGTGTGTGTGTGTGAGAGAGAGAGAGAGATGGAGAGAGAGTGTGTGTGTGTGTGAGAGAGAGAGAGAGAGACAGAGTGTGTGTGTGTGTGTGTGAGAGAGAGAGACAGTGTGTGTGTGAGAGAGAGAGAGAGAGAGAGAGACAGAGATTTTTTTTTGCAACCATAAAATAACGTTTCCAGAACACAGTATCTGTGTATATGTATACAACATTTATTTTATTATTTTTATATTAATAATAATTTTCTATTTAACCAATTATAATGTTATTTACTACAAGTGTTACATGTGTTATTGCATTCATGTTTTACTTTAAACACTTGAATTCCTCTATAAAGCAAAGTTGAGTATGTAAATGATTTTTCTCTGGTTCAGTGTCGGGAAAAATAAAGTCGAACCCCAGCTAAATCATTTTAAAAGTGTGTTTGGATTTGGCACATCTTCTGTCTTAGCAAAAACACACTCTCTGCATCAACATCTGCTTATCGCCTCAATCTTAAATGTGTTTTTAAGGCCAAAATGACGTGCTTCCCCCTTTAGGATCTGCATTAGACATCGACACTGCTATTAACACATAAAGAGGATGATGATGATGATGATGATGTTTTATCAGCCTGCTGCTTTAAGCTGTCAGTGCTGATGTTGTGCTGGTCAGGATCATTCCCCTCTGCGGCAGACCACAGAAAGGCAGAGAGAAAGGAGGAGGATAAGCCCTGTTTCCTCCAGCACTCTCCTCCTGTCAGCGGGAACGCTTCAGACTGTCAGATCTGCGCATCTCCTGCACATGTGTCATAACCCTTTCCCCGTTTCAGAACACGGTGGCCATCGCTTCCATACATTTCCCGCTGGCTTTCCCCCAGTCTGAGGAGAACTCCACCTGTAAGCTGCAGCTGATCGTCTTCCGCAATGGAAAACTCTTCCCATGCACGGGGAATTCGTCAAATCTCGCGGACGATGGGAAGCGCAGAAGCGTTTCGACACCAGTTGCGTTCACCAAATTAGGTAATGCTGCATTTTTTTCATGCATTCGTTTTTTTAACCCGGCATATCCACACGTATGCATGCATTAGTTGTTTTAAATGACAAACGGCATTGCACTGGAGTATTTAGTCATATTTAGACATTAACGTCACATGCAATTATGAGAAAACATGCGCGTGCTTGCACGATGTTGCAACAGTTGCGTTGCATTATTACACTAATTGCGCAGGCAAATAACCTTATTCGAACTCATCTAATTTGTATTGCATCAATATTAGACAATAATGCACGTTCATTCCAGAGTGGAATATAACGCCTCAGACGTGCATGTGTGTGTGTGATTGCCAGCTTTCATATGCTTTGTGGATGCATCTCTGGAGCACTTAAGGACTTGAGACTTGACGCAATGTGTTGCTCTCCTAGATGGGTGTAGCCCCGGGAGCCCCGTGCAGCCGGTTACCGTCGCTCTCCGGCACTTCTCGTTGGGTGTAGACCCCACCGCCGCATACTGGGATTTTGACCTGCTTGATGGACACGGTGGCTGGCGCGCGGAAGGCTGTCAGATAACCGGCTCCGCGCACAACACGACCACCATCCACTGCGCGCACCACAACAACCTCGCCGTGCTCATGGTAAGAGTTTCGTGCTCGGAGTCAGTGGAGGAGTGTGTGTGTGTGGGGGGGAGTGCAGAGCCAATGAAACACGGCGAACATCCAAACACAAGTGTAAATATCATTTTTGCAAGGGCAAATGGTGTGAGGTATAGATATAGGTGCACGTGACCCTTACAGTGCGAAGGACACGAGGTGCAAACAATACTTCAATCTAATGTAGCTTCAAAGCAGCTTTATAGAAATGCATGTTGCATAGCAAATAATGCACATCCAAAATAACACTTTAGTCAAAAATTCTTAAAGAAATGTGTGCTGGATTGTTATTTCTATCAAGAAGCAAATACAATCAAACAAGAATGATCTAAAATGGCATCTTTACACTGCAAAGAAGCGTGTGTAGAAAATAATTTACTGTTTAATTCTACACAGTATACCATAAATGCATGACAACTGCACGTACGTTTTTAAATGTTAAAATATTAATCTAAACCTTGCAACTATGAAAGTACAAGTAAAGGCAGCTCTGATGCGTCATCATTTGACCCAGAAGTAAAGCAGCATCAGAGCCGCCTCAAGTGCATGTTTTATTCCTGCTTTTATGCAGCACTGGATGTGGAACAGAGCAGCTGAGTAAAGAATCAAACAAGATCCTCTGGATCAACTCAAATCAATTCTGAAAACAAAAAATGAGTTTCAGTCGCCAGTCGGGTTTTATTTGATTCTTAAAGGATTCGTGATGTATCCCATTTGGATTGCTTCCAATTATGCTAGAAATACCAATAGAAACCCGCGAGGATTTATTCGACTGTGGGGAAGGAGCGCAGAAAGCCCTTATACAACAAGTTTTCCTTAAAGGCACATCGCTGGATTTCCTGCTCGTGTGAAATGCATCATCAGCTTAGTGGTGACTGAAAGCTTTTACGTTTAAACCTGACCAGAGCCGAACCTGTACTAAGTGAGCTGTGTGTGTGGTTTGAGTAAATGAGTAATTAGTGAGTGTGTGTGTGTGTGTGAGGGCACTTGTTTGTTCGCCCCCTTCATTCTTCATGGCATCGCGACGCGTCGCTTTTACGCGCGGCTTCTTCATGACTCCGTCGATCTGCACTGGGACTCATGTTGGGAATATCACCGCGTGGAAGTGATTTAACGAGGATTTTTCCAGCGCAATGGCATCGGATCGTCCGTAGTGGCGCGAGCTCACAGACGCCGAATGTTCACCGAGGACTGGGACTCCATCGACTGGGAGGTCAGAACGATTTATCATTCGAATTATGACGTGAATGCTTCCGTTGTGAACGTTCGATCGAATTGTATTGGATTGTATTGTAATAAGTGCGATGCTCAGGGAAACAGCGAGTGATGATGATGATGATGATGCGCGAGAGAAACGAGAGGTGTGTGTGTGCGTGGAAAATCAAAGTCGATGTTTTGCATTAGACGACTTTAATCCGGATTTAATTGACTCGTGCGTGAAGATGAGATGCGATGTATTGGGTGTTTGTGTGTGTGTGAAGACCGAAGTGAAAGTGCAGCTGTTCTCGAGATGCTTTTAAACTTCACGCGTTAAAGAAGGGCTTTTGTTGCATTGCCATTCAGATGCTGTTTATTGTTTAGCTGTGCTGTGCGCTTGTGAAAGAAAGCGTGTGTGTGTGTGTGTGAGAGAGAGAGAGAGAGAGAGAGAGAGAGAGAGAGAGAGAGAGAGAGAGAGAGAGAGAGAGAGAGAGAGAGAGAGAGAGAGAGAGAGAGAGAGAGCTGATGCAGTCACCACACCCGCAGTCCGCAGTGTCTGAGAAAAAGAGGCTTTCAAACCGTTTGCGACACACATTTATATCCCGAGCTCTCTGTGAACGCGAGGATCTGGTGATCTGCGGTGTTTCTGGACCTGTTGCTCAGTTTCCTCACGCAGCTTTAGTTCTGCTGGAGATCACTGGTGTTCCAGAGCCAGTTCTCCACGAACACACTCAATCCTCTCATGCTAGAGGGATTTCATCTTGTTAAATGATAAAGATTTTTGTGCCTATTTTTGTACAGTTTATCTAAATCAGAGCCGGTCACTGCTGGTCAATTGCACTGATAGAATATTGGTGCTCTGATAATATGATCAAATCATTTGAATATGACCAAATATTACTCTTTTATCTCAATAAATACAGGTGATAATGGAAACTGTTTTTTTCCCAAAGGTTTCTGAAAAGAAACTGTTAGCTATAGGTATAAACATTAAGTTTGAACAATGCAAGAATTACCAGGTTTGGTTTGAATCAATTTTAGGAAAATAACACAGAAAGGTACAATGATACAATTTGGTCTGTTTTGTTGAGAATATGACAAAACTACGGATGATCTACAGTAAAAAAGCATCTGAGATTAAAGCAGTTCAGAAACCCATGATCTGATCTGGGATAAAGCCTTCAGTCGTGCATCATATCATGTCTTTATTTGACATTTGTTGTTCGCAACTTCCCAAATCTATTACAGTGACTTGCAGCCATGCTTGTTTCTGATCAGAGAAAATTAGATGATCTATCTTTCTTTCTTTCTTTCTTTCTTTCTTTCTTTCTTTCTTTCTTTCTTTCTTTCTTTCTTTCTTTCTTTCTTTCTTTCTTTCTTTCTTTCTTTCTTTCGCACAAGTATTCTGGAAAATTGTCTGTTTCGTATCGTAATTGGGTTTCTGAACCGGTTGCTTTAATCTCAGATTCATTTTTACTGTCGATCATTAGAAGTTTTGTTGTATTCTCCACAAAACAGAGCGAAACGTAATCGTATTCTTGTACCTTTTTGTGTTATTTTCATAAAACTGATTAAAATGAAATCTGGTAATTCTTGCATTGTTTAAACTTAAAGCTGCAGTCCATAGCTTTTTTTGGGGGTAAAAAATTATCCAAAATACATATTTGAGAAAATACATAACCAGCCAGTGTTCAAAACTCTCTGCTTGCCGTAGCTCGATTCACAGCGGTAAGCTTGTAATAATGTTTTTAACTCCAGCGGTACTGGTGGATTTCTCCGGGAGATTCGAGCATGTCTTTGCGTCATTAGGTCACATCTGTACACACACACACACATCTGCACACACACATCTGCACACACACATCTGTACACACACATCTGCACACACACATCTGCACACACACATCTGCACACACACATCTGCACACACACATCTGTACACACACATCTGTACACACACATCTGCACACACACATCTGCACACACACATCTGCACACACACATCTGCACACACACATCTGCACACACACACATCTGCACACACACACATCTGCACACACACACATCTGCACACACACATCTGCACACACACATCTGCACACACACATCTGTACACACACATCTGCACACACACACATCTGCACACACACACATCTGTACACACACATCTGCACACACACATCTGCACACACACATCTGCACACACACATCTGCACACACACATCTGCACACACACACATCTGCAAACACACACATCTGCACACACACATCTGCACACACACATCTGCACACACACATATCTGCACACAAACACATCTGCACACACACATCTGCACACACACACATCTGCACACACACATCTGCACACACACATCTGCACACACACATCTGCACACACACATCTGCACACATAAAGAAGAGTCTCGGCTAGTCGGCTGTGAGTGTGAGGATGCTGGAGGTGGAGATTTATAGCCTTTTCTCACAGCACTTGATATAATTAAACTTATCAATTTGATGGTGGATCCAGAAAGGTTCAAACGACGATCACCAGCGACAACAGACTCACCCGCTGTAACATGCAGAAGACTTGGTTCGGACTTCGGAGCGGCTACAGAAGAAGAAACTGCAACCGGACACATGCGAAAACAAGGATATCGGAAGGACATCACATGTAGTCACGCAATGCTGACGTTGTTAACATTAACAATTTGAGAACAAAGTATAATTTGCACGGTTTTGCGTGATATGATAAGCGATTTTTAGATTTAATCAGCGCGATTTACTGCAATGTCAGAACTAGGGCTGGGTATCGTAACAAAATGTTCGGTACCGATACCGATACCGATACCTTGACTTCGATACCGGTTCCTGAACGATACTTTTTTCGATACCAATTTTATGTAACCAGGTTTAACAATATAACATTACCTAATTTTTTTTTCAGTTTGTTGGACTTTTTTACACTCATATTTTGAGTATGTAAAAAAGCACCAATGCTAAAGTTTTCTATGTTTCCTAATCATTTAACAACATGTATTCTTTACTTCAATGAGCTCATTGTTTCTGCTTTAACTTAATGCATTAATTAACGATGAAACTGAATGAAAATTAATTGAAATGCATTACACTGTCACCTCTGATAACAGATCACTCTAAATTGTAATTTAGACATGCATTTTCTGTAAAGCTGCTTTGAAACGATATGTATTGTGAAAAATGCTATACAAATAAATGTGAATTAAATTAAATATAGGCTACTGGGGGGCGGGATATATACCTGCACGTGAAGCTTGCAGCAAAGCACTGGCAAAAGTAGCCTAATGATTATGGATGTGGAAACAATAGCAAGGAGATATTTTAATTGTTTATTAATGAACAAGTGTTTACTAATGGTGTGTTCACACCGAACGCGAATTTAATTATTTGTGCGAGTAGATTACATACATAGTCAATGCAAAGACGCGAATAGACGCATCATTCGCGCCGGGCGTCGCGAATGACGCGAATTGGGCGACGCGTTTGCCGCGAACGTCTTCCGCGCAAGTTGAAAAATTTGAACTCGAGCTAAAGATTCAACCGTCGAACTAGATGCGATAGACGCGTATTTGACGCTCTATTCGCGTTCGATGTGAACACCATTACTCTCAAGTGTATTTTGTGCGCTTCAGTGCCTAGATTTACCGTGTTGCCGGTCTTGGCAGCAATGATCTTGTCGAAAATATTGCATCGCGTGCATCTGGCATCGAGTCTGGCACATGACATAGGTACACTTTGGATCATTTCCACATATTTTCTATCTATCTGGGTTGGGACGCACGCTTACACACACACACACACACACACACACTGCAGCCTCACGTGCGACGAGCCGCGTCTCTGGGCAGCCGCGTAAACTAGTGTTTTTCCGCCACAGCCAATGCTGCATGCTTATTGTTTCACTGACGTTGACGAGATTAACCACTTAGGTACCGAAATGTGGTACCGAAAAACAAGACATGTTTCGATACTCGGTAGTATCGAGGCAATTCGGTCGGTACCTAAAAAGTACCGAACTCGGTACCCAGCCCTAGTCAGAACCAGAACAAAGGTGGATGTTACTCACTTGTTCAGACATTTTCCGGTGAAAATTATTATGTTGGTCATACTTCCAAAAAAGAATAATCTGTGATTGCGAACGCCAGTATCCACACCGGCGCAGTGACTGACAGCCTTACAGTCTCCTCAAACACTGTGTTCATCCGCGCTGTGCCGTGTCGAGGCACAACTCACGTAAAGTTGATAATTCCGCGAATGACTGCAATTGCAGATTTCGAACAGAGATGGCGACAAAGAGGAAAAACTGCAGACTGCAGCTTTAATGTTTACACCTATAGCAAACAGTTGATTTTCCATTATCACCTGTATGTATGGAGACAAAAGATGTAATATTTGCAACACGATCTCATGAAAGTGCGTATCTACACTCACCTAAAGGATTATTAGGAACACATACTAATACTGTGTTTGACCCCCTTTCGCCTTCAGAACTGCCTTAATTCTACGCGGCATTGATTCAACAAGGTGCTGATAGCATTCTTTAGAAATGTTGGCCCATATTGATAGGATAGCATCTTGCAGTTGATGGAGATTTGTGGGATGCACATCCAGGGCACGAAGCTCCCGTTCCACCACATCCCAAAGATGCTCTATTGGGTTGAGATCTGGTGCCTGTGGAGGCCATTTCAGTACAGTGATGTCATGTTTAAGAAACCAATTTTAAATGATTCGAGCTTTGTGACATGGTGCATTATCCTGCTGGAAGTAGCCATCAGAGGATGGGTACATGGTGGCCATAAAGGGATGGACATGGTCAGAAACAATGCTCAGGTAGGCCGTGGCATTTAAACGATGCCCAATTGGCACTAAGGGGCCTAAAGTGTGCCAATAAAACATCCCCCACACCATTACACCACCACCACCAGCCTGCACAGTGGTAACAAGGCATGATGGTTCCATGTTCTCATTCTGTTTACGCCAAATTCTGACTCTACCATCTGAATGTCTCAACAGAAATCGAGACTCATCAGACCAGGCAACATTTCTCCAGTCTTCAACTGTCCAATTTTGGTGAGCTCTTGCAAATTGTAGCCTCTTTTTCCTATTTGTAGTGGAGATGAGTGGTACCCGGTGGGGTCTTCTGCTGTTGTAGCCCATCCGCCTCAAGGTTGTGCGTGTTGTGGCTTCACAAATGCTTTGCTGCATACCTCGGTTGTAACGAGTGGTTATTTCAGTCAAAGTTGCTCTTCTATCAGCTTGAATCAGTCGGCCCATTCTCCTCTGACCTCTGGCATCAACAAGGCATTTTCGCCCACAGAACTGCCGCATACTGGATGTTTTTCCCTTTTCACACCATTCTTTGTAAACCCTAGAAATGGTTGTGCGTGAAAATCCCAGTAACTGAGCAGATTGTGAAATACTCAGACCGGCCCGTCTGGCACCAACAACCATGCCACGCTCAAAATGGCTTAAATCACCTTTCTTTCCCATTCTGACATTCAGTTTGGAGTTCAGGAGATTGTCTTGACCAGGACCACACCCCTAAATGCATTGAAGCAACTGCCATGTGATTGGTTGATTAGATAATTGTATTAATGAGAAATTCAACAGGTGTTCCTAATAATCCTTTAGGTAAGTGTATACCAAGAATTTAATTTCTCGTGCCATTTATACACCAAAAATGGTTTTCGTGTGCATATGCTACGCACTGTAAATATCGTGGGTAGGATAAGGGTGTGGAGTGTGTGCGTATTACACGCCAAAAAGTGCATATCATATGCATGCGAAAACCATTTTTGGCATATAAATGGCACGAGAAATTAAATTTGTGGTATAGATACACCCTTTCATGAGATCGGGCTGAATATTTGGTCATATTCAGATTATTTGATCATATTATCAGAGCATCAATATTCTACACTAAATGAGTAATAATCTGATTATTAAATATATATAGAGCTGGTTAATTGACAGTGCAGACTAAATCAAGAAATGAAGGAAGAGAATAGCAAGAAGTCCCATATCTGTGTATGATGTGGATATTTCAATCGCCCTGGAGTGTGTGGATGTCTTTATCAGCCTTGTGGACTTTATTCAGAAAATAATGTTTGCTATATAATGCTGATGCACATACAGCTCTGACATTTGGAAGGTAAATAATTGATAGAGGTCGTCATAAAGTCTTTGCGATGCAGCCATTTTGTGTGTCTGGTTGAAGGAGATGTAATCGAGGAGAACAGGTCTGGACTGTGCTGAGGACATGAAGGTTGTGTAATGCACATTCAGCGGTGTGTGTCCTTCACCTTGACATCATCGGTCACACACCTGCTCCAAGCAAACGCCCATCGATTCCACAATCCTACTTATTCATTGTGTTCTGCACGACAGAATAGGCAAGGATTTCAATCACAGCGTATTTATAGAAGCCAATGATGCCTCAACATTCAGCTGGAGTAAATGTGTTGACATGCAGTGTTTAGTGCAAAACCTGCTGGAATATAGAGCTGTGTAACAATGAAACCATAATGCAATGTTTACTGAAGGAAACTGTGCAAGAATATTTGCTTATCTACTAAAATAAAAAAAGAAAGATCGCTGTATAAGTCAATTTTATTTATATAGCGCTTTCGCATCACGTTGTTTCAAGCTTTACAGAAAAACATGTTAATGTTTATATCCAACGCTATCTCACGACCAATTAAGTGTGATAAAAAGGTGGCTAATTCGTGCGAATTCGTTTCGAACTCACTCGTAAGAATTCGTACAATTTGTCTAAACCCACGTGATGGGTAGGTTTAGGGGCGGGGTGGGGTCAAGGGGTTATGGGCGGGGTCAGGGTAGGTTTAGGGGTGGGGTCAGGGGTAGGGTTAGGGGCGGGGTGGGGTCAAGGGGTTATGGGCGGGGTCAGGGTAGGTTTAGGGGTGGGGTCAGGGGTAGGGTTAGGGGCGGGGTGGGGTCAAGGGGTTATGGGCGGGGTCAGGGTAGGTTTAGGGGCGGGGTCAGGGGTAGGGTTAGGGGCGGGGTGGGGTCAAGGGGTTATGGGCGGGGTCAGGGTGGGGTCAAGGGATTGTGGGCGGGGTCGGGGGTAGGTTTAGGGACGGGGTCAGGGTTATGGGCGGGCTCAGAGTGGGGTCAAGGGGTTATGGGCGGGGGTAGTTTTATGGGCGGGGTCAGAGGTAGGTCATTCTTATGAATTGGGCAACTCGTAAAATATGTACGACATAAAAAAATCGTACTAATTCGTATGAGTGAGGTCGTATGAATTTGTACGAATTAGCCACCTCGTAAAATTCGTATGAATTGCCGCAAGATCGGGTTGATATCTTATTATCTTCATGCCTAAGTTGCATTTTTAGATAAAATAGTTACATTTTGCCATGATTCGAACAATCAGCAGTTGAGATTTGTTAGAAATAGCTTTACGTGAATATACTGTATGTAAAGCTGAATATAAGTTATATATCTGGCTTCATTTATACAGCTAGGCGATGATAGTTACATTTCTCGACGATATAACAATCAGACAGGCAAGATTTCCTATAATTATTTATTCTTTACGTGATTATACTGTATATATGTAAATAAAGTTAGATATACTTATGTATCAATTTTGTACATATTGCTGGGTGATAATATAATATAGTTTACATTTTTAATACACAGGTGAAACTCGAAAAATGAGAATATGGTGCAAAAGTTCATTTATTTCAGTAATTCAACTTAAAAGGTGAAACTAATATATTATATAGACTCATTACATGCAAAGTGAGATATTTCAAGCCTTTATTTGTTATAATTTTGATGATTATGGCTTACAGCTTATGAAAACCTTTTCACAATATTCTCATTTTGAATTTGGGGAACATAAGCTGTACGCCATAATCATCAAAATAATTACAAATAAAGGCTTGAAATATCTCACTTTGCATGTAATGTATAGTATATTAGTTTCACCTTTTAAGTTGAATTACTGAAATAAATGAACTTTTGCACGATATTCAAATTTTTCGAGTTTCACCTGTAGTTTACAATATGGTAAAATTAGATATAAGTTATATCCAACTTTATATATACTGTAAAGCTGGGCGATAATAGTTCAATTGTTCGACAATATTATAATCAGTGGAGATTTGCTATGGTATATATTGCTTTAAGTGAATGTATGCTGATATAACTATAGTAGTTGTATAATTCATTATTCATTATTAATCTGTTATTTAGTGATTTTGAAGATTATGAAATGTATATGAGGACCTGAGAAGTTAGAAATGCCTTTATTTAGGTCTGTTTCTCTGTTAGCTTCGGGAATGAATGGTGTTTATCATCAGGACTTTAGATAATCAGCTTTTTTTCGACTGCTGAAACTCTGAGATCTATATTCCTCTGAGTCACGAGTGTTTTCTTTGCTGTGTGTGTAGAGAGAAAGTGAACTCGATGAACACACACTCACAGAAGTGTGTTTAGTTGATATATTGGTGCATTACATTAGCACAGCCCTGCATTACTGCAGCATTAGCATGCGTTTCAGGAGATCGGGACGGGACACTTCTCTCGGGACGTTATCTCGCTGAGCCACATTGACGAGGACTAAAGTACTTCAGCTGACGATATTTCGTTTTTCTGCGATGGTCTGTATATCCTGAGATATTAAAACATGCAGGTATAATCGCCAGATGACTTGAATAGCTCTATTTGTAAAGAATGCATCATTTTGGGGGGATTTTGTTGGGGAGTTCATTTGCATAGTAAATTGAAATTTATAATAATGAAATAGAATTATTGACTTTTTTATGGCAAAATCCAACAATTTAGGAAAAGCATCACTGGAAAAAAATATTCCTTGAAGACGTAAATGAAACCAAGATTATTAGAGTTTGTTTTACAAGAAATTAGTTTTTCTTCCTCAAAATGTCATGTTTAATAAATGTCACTTGCTGTTGTGGAAATTGTTTCTACACCAAGTTTTTTTCAGTGCGTTAGGTACTAAACTATTAACCGTAATATTAAATGTGGTAAAGCAATTTGTTTGGCAACTTTTTTTTTTTTTTTATATCATTTGAGATGATAAAAATGTTTGAAATAAATCCTGCTGCAAATGTAAAAATGTGGTGTTTTAAAAAAAGTAATTCTCTCTATTCAAGTTTTTATAGGCCACATTCCCACTGTTTTTGACCAATTCAAAATTACTATAAAATAATAATCATAATTTTATTGTGATTATTATTACAAATGAAAGATCGAGGAATAAAAATATTTTATTTTATTTTAAAATTACAATACTAATATTTCCATTATTTTTTTGGAACAATGTTTTCTCGTAGAAACAACAATATAGTGAATATTGGAGTAAAAATATTTTATTTTATTATAAAATTACAAAACTAATATTTCCATTATTTTTTTGGAACAATGTTTTCTCATAGAAACAATAATAGTGAATATTATTTATTACAATAGATAATTTTAATAATAATTTACAATACTAATATTTCCATTATTTTTTTTGGATAATTTAATAATGATCAATTATTATTTAACAATAATTTAATAATTTACAATACTAATATTTCCATAATTTTTTTGGATCAATGTTTTCTCGTAGAAACAATAATAGTGAATGTTAAAGTATAGCTGTGTCTCTTTTGAGGTTGTATTTATGGCTGCATACTTCATAGAGCTTCAGAAATGACAACAGCTCTCTCTCTCTCTCTCTCTCTCTCTCTCTCTCTCTCTCTCTCTCTCTCTCTCTCTCTCTCTCTCTCTCTCTCTCTCTCTCGGTCACTAACGCCCTGTTGACCTTCTCCAATCAGATCCGATCTTTCGACACGAGCGACATGCGGTTTCTTCACTGTAGCAAGTTTTGAGTTCTGAATATTACAGTTTCATACTTCTGTTTGATCTCAAAAGATCAAAGAATTGAATTTCTCAGTCTCATAGTTTAATATAATGCACAATATTTTTGAGAGGGAATTTAACACAGAAACGGCACATCGAAAGTTTTGAAATAGAAGACTGAAATAGTATATTTTCATGGGAAATGTCCTCCATGTTAAGCACAGGGTTTTAATCCTTAAATTCTCCACTTACTGCTTTATTAGTATGGCGGTGAAAGCTTGGTTCCGTCCAGCGCTGTGTTTATTGGTTTAATCTCGTATATTTCACTGTGGACAGCCGTTTGCTGATAAATTGTGTTTAAATGCTGATTGTTTTTGCTCTGAATAATCAGTTCCGACTAAACCGCCTCCCATTCATTTGATCCATCACTTATTCGCTGTCGTCAGCAGATCGATGGTGTTCGAGCACCTTTCTCCTGACAGAACCTGGATACGGATGTCTTCTCCTACAAATTACATTCCTTCAACCTTTTGTCATTCGAATGAGCGATGCGTCTCTCTGGGAATCTCACAGATGAACGTACTAGTCGCTTTAATGTACACTTGAGTTGCTTGTAGAACGCGTGAGAGACGGAAAGAAGGAGTTTATTCCTGTACTGACACAAACGTCACTGATTGGGTTTTTGAGGTATTTGTTGTGGATTTTTCTGATTTTTGTGATATTTGTGATGGTTTCAATGTTTAGATTCATTCTAGTGTGTCAGTTTAATGTTTAGAGGTTTTTTTTTTTTTTTTTTTTTTGAGTTTAGAGTCACTTTGATTGTCATTATACCTAAGGAGTCCTTTATTTATTTCTCTGTCTAATTCTTATCTTTTTCTTTTTTCTGTTTATTTATTTCTTCCCCTTGATACTTTCTGACACATCATAATGTTTAAGGTCAGTTTGAGTAGTTTGACTACCTAAAGATGCTTTTCTTTTTTTCCCAGATACTCTCTGGTGTGTCAGTTTAACGTTTAGGTCATTGAGTGTCATTGACTACCAAAAGAGTCCTTTTATTTATAATTTAATTTAATTTAATTTAATTTGATATATTTTCAGATACTTTCTGGTGTGTCAGTTTAACGTTTAGGTTTAGGGTCACGTTGAGTGTCATTTACTACCTTACGAGTCCTTTTATTTATTTCTGTTTTTTGTTCTTTTATTTTATTTTAGGTTTTCTTTTATTTATACTTTGTCACGTCAGTTTAATGTTTAGGGTCAATTTGAGCAAGTCATTAGTAGTTTGAAGACCTAAAGAGTTTATTTATTTAATTATGTTTTATTTTATTTTATTTAGCAGTAGGGGTAAATTGGGTCACTTTTAGTAAGAGGCCTTTTTCTTTATTTTATTTCCAGATACTTTCTGGTGTGTCAGTTTAACATTTATGGTCACTTTTGAGTAACCAGTTTGACTAAAGAGTCCTTTGTTTATATTTATTTTAATTTGTAGTTAAGCCATTTAATATGAGGGGAAATGTACAGTACAATCAGTTGATGATTATCCTAAATTGGTTCTGGCTGAGATAAGACCCCTACGTTAACTCTGCAATAATGACCTGCTGACTGCACGTTATCTCTTTAAATCAAACCAATGCTTTAAATGGACTGAATCAATGACAGTAAGGGAGTGAGTTTAGGCAGATGTCGCCATATATCACTTTTGTGGGTTTTCTCTATCAATAGAGCCCTCTTGCTCCTCTGATGGGATGTGAAATGTGTTTTGCTCAATGTGAACCACAGCCTCCAGAAACACATTTGACCTATTGACCTCTGAGCAGCTGACCTTTTGACCCTATTCTGTTAAAAAAAAAAAATTAAAAAGCGGTTCGGTCAGAACCGGTTCTAGGGTCCGTTTAATATGCCATACAGTATGTGCTTCTGCTTAAGTTTGCAATGACATCAAGTCATTTTTATTTGTGCAGAGTTTTTAACAATGCACAGACAAGAAGCTTTACAGAAATATGTTTAAAAATAAAAAAGTTTATAATACCTTAATGTCTTATAGTCCACATTGAGCAGATAATATAGTTTCCATTTGGCGACGATATAGTAAATGATCAACCAGATAAGATTTATTATGTAGTAAATATGTGAGTGTACTGCATAAATAATGAATTTATTTATGTGTATTTTATTTTATTCCATTTATCTGTATTTTTAAATAATTTTATAATATTTTTTATTTACATATACATTTTTATATATTTTTTTTTACATATTTAAAACAAATAATGTAAAGCATCATTATAATTATTATTATTATAATAGGGTTTTTAGGGTGAAACATGAACGTGATGGTGTTTACGTGGGGATTCATGTTCAAATACTAATGTTCAGTATTTATGTCCACACACACACACACACACACACACACACACACACACACACACACACACACACACACACACACACACACACACACACACACACACACACACACACACACACACACACACACACAGTTTCTGCTAATTTCTCGAGTGTTTTCTGCACAGCAGTAATTAAATGAGCTTCCACTTTGTTGCTGAATAAACCACATTATGCATCAGACTTGTTCGGAGTAATGAAATTTTATTACAGTGACTCGAATGACCAGACGTGTGGCAAAGACCAGCTGATGAATAACATTTATGAGTGCAGCTCATGGCCTCAGCGTCTGTGCGCTCGTGTGTATTTGAGGATTTCTTATGGACTGTTGTATAATTAGAGCAGTAAAACTGATGGATTGTTGCTGTTTGTGTTCTCTTATGGATGAAAAGGATTCTGGGTAAATGACTACTGTGTAATTTTGTTCTAAAATGATAAGCCGCACCCAGACTCGTCCTATTCTGGGTGTTTCATTTGCATTATGGCATTATGGCATTTTTCTTCTTGTTAAAGCATGTGTTGGTTCATCTGTGAAGCCAAAGTCCCTTCGCGGTCTCATGTCTGTGAGCCGGTCTCAGGATGAAGGCTTTGGGATCATTAAAAACACACTCTCTGCATGAGGGTCGTTTAAGGGCGAATCAAAACCTGTTAAGAACTGTCTTGTTGATTTTGTGGTAGCTGCATATTCGTGGCAAAGCCTTTAATTTATGCTGTTTTAAAGCAGAGAAACATCATTATATAACAGTAATTAGAATCATCATTGAGAATTATTTAAATAAGGGGGAAAACTCAAGTAGTGTGGCGGGTCTGTGTGTGTGTGTTACAGTAGTGTGGCGGGTGTGTGTGTGTGTGTGTGTGTTACAGTAGTGTGGCGGGTTTGCGTTTCTCTGTGTGTGTGTAACAATAGTGTAGCAGGTCTGTGTGTTTCTCTGTGTGTTACAGTAGTGTAGCAGGACTGTGTGTTTCTCTGTGTGTTACAGTAGTGTGGCAGGACTGTGTGTTTCTCTGTGTGTTACAGTAGTGTGGCAGGTCTGTGTGTTTCTCTGTGTGTTACAGTAGTGTGGCAGGACTGTGTGTTTCTCTGTGTGTTACAGTAGTGTGGCAGGACTGTGTGTTTCTCTGTGCGTTACAGTAGTGTAGCAGGACTGTGTGTTTCTCTGTGTGTTACAGTAGTGTGGCAGGACTGTGTGTTTCTCTGTGTGTTACAGTAGTGTGGCAGGTCTGTGTGTTTCTCTGTGTGTTACAGTAGTGTGGCAGGACTGTGTGTTTCTCTGTGTGTTACAGTAGTGTGGCAGGTCTGTGTGTTTCTCTGTGCGTTACAGTAGTGTGGCAGGACTGTGTGTTTCTCTGTGTGTTACAGTAGTGTGGCAGGACTGTGTGTTTCTCTGTGTGTTACAGTAGTGTGGCAGGACTGTGTGTTTCTCTGTGTGTTACAGTAGTGTGGCAGGTCTGTGTGTTTCTCTGTGTGTTACAGTAGTGTGGCAGGACTGTGTGTTTCTCTGTGTGTTACAGTAGTGTGGCAGGACTGTGTGTTTCTCTGTGTGTTACAGTAGTGTGGCAGGACTGTGTGTTTCTCTGTGTGTTACAGTAGTGTGGCAGGTCTGTGTGTTTCTCTGTGTGTTACAGTAGTGTGGCAGGTCTGTGTGTTTCTCTGTGTGTTACAGTAGTGTGGCAGGACTGTGTGTTTCTCTGTGTCTTACAGTAGTGTGGCAGGTCTGTGTGTTTCTCTGTGTGTTACAGTAGTGTAGCAGGTCTGTGTGTTTCTCTGTGTGTTACAGTAGTGTGGCAGGTCTGTGTGTTTCTCTGTGTGTTACAGTAGTGTGGCAGGACTGTGTGTTTCTCTGTGTGTTACAGTAGTGTGGCAGGTCTGTGTGTTTCTCTGTGTGTTACAGTAGTGTGGCAGGTCTGTGTGTTTCTCTGTGTGTTACAGTAGTGTGGCAGGACTGTGTGTTTCTCTGTGTCTTACAGTAGTGTGGCAGGTCTGTGTGTTTCTCTGTGTGTGTTACAGTAGTGTGGCAGGACTGTGTGTTTCTCTGTGTGTTACAGTAGTGTGGCAGGACTGTGTGTTTCTCTGTGTGTTACAGTAGTGTGGCAGGTCTGTGTGTTTCTCTGTGTGTTACAGTAGTGTGGCAGGACTGTGTGTTTCTCTGTGTGTTACAGTAGTGTGGCAGGTCTGTGTGTTTCTCTGTGTGTTACAGTAGTGTGGCAGGACTGTGTGTTTCTCTGTGTGTTACAGTAGTGTGGCAGGACTGTGTGTTTCTCTGTGTGTTACAGTAGTGTGGCAGGACTGTGTGTTTCTCTGTGTGTTACAGTAGTGTGGCAGGACTGTGTGTTTCTCTGTGTGTTACAGTAGTGTGGCAGGTCTGTGTGTTTCTCTGTGTGTTACAGTAGTGTGGCAGGTCTGTGTGTTTATCTGTGTGTTACAGTAGTGTGGCAGGACTGTGTGTTTCTCTGTGTGTTACAGTAGTGTGGCAGGACTGTGTGTTTCTCTGTGTGTTACAGTAGTGTGGCAGGTCTGTGTGTTTCTCTGTGTGTTACAGTAGTGTGGCAGGTCTGTGTGTTTCTCTGTGTGTTACAGTAGTGTGGCAGGACTGTGTGTTTCTCTGTGTGTTACAGTAGTGTAGCAGGACTGTGTGTTTTTCTGTGTGTTACAGTAGTGTGGCAGGACTGTGTGTTTCTCTGTGTGTTACAGTAGTGTGGCAGGACTGTGTGTTTCTCTGTGTGTTACAGTAGTGTGGCAGGACTGTGTGTTTCTCTGTGTGTTACAGTAGTGTGGCAGGACTGTGTGTTTCTCTGTGTGTTACAGTAGTGTGGCAGGTCTGTGTGTTTCTCTGTGTGTTACAGTAGTGTGGCAGGACTGTGTGTTTCTCTGTGTGTTACAGTAGTGTGGCAGGACTGTGTGTTTCTCTGTGTGTTACAGTAGTGTGGCAGGACTGTGTGTTTCTCTGTGTGTGTTACAGTAGTGTGGCAGGACTGTGTGTTTCTCTGTGTGTTACAGTAGTGTGGCAGGACTGTGTGTTTCTCTGTGTGTTACAGTAGTGTGGCAGGTCTGTGTGTTTCTCTGTATGTTACAGTAGTGTGGCAGGACTGTGTGTTTCTCTGTGTGTGTTACAGTAGTGTGGCAGGACTGTGTGTTTCTCTGTGTGTTACAGTAGTGTGGCAGGACTGTGTGTTTCTCTGTGTGTTACAGTAGTGTAGCAGGACTGTGTGTTTCTCTGTGTGTTACAGTAGTGTGGCAGGACTGTGTGTTTCTCTGTGTGTGTTACAGTAGTGTGGCAGGACTGTGTGTTTCTCTGTGTGTTACAGTAGTGTGGCAGGACTGTGTGTTTCTCTGTGTGTTACAGTAGTGTAGCAGGACTGTGTGTTTCTCTGTATGTTACAGTAGTGTGGCAGGACTGTGTGTTTCTCTGTGTGTTACAGTAGTGTGGCAGGACTGTGTGTTTCTCTGTGTGTTACAGTAGTGTGGCAGGACTGTGTGTTTCTCTGTATGTTACAGTAGTGTGGCAGGACTGTGTGTTTCTCTGTGTGTGTTACAGTAGTGTGGCAGGACTGTGTGTTTCTCTGTGTGTGTTACAGTAGTGTGGCAGGACTGTGTGTTTCTCTGTGTGTGTTACAGTAGTGTGGCAGGACTGTGTGTTTCTCTGTGTGTGTTACAGTAGTGTGGCAGGACTGTGTGTTTCTCTGTGTGTTACAGTAGTGTGGCAGGACTGTGTGTTTCTCTGTGTGTTACAGTAGTGTGGCAGGACTGTGTGTTTCTCTGTGTGTTACAGTAGTGTGGCAGGACTGTGTGTTTCTCTGTATGTTACAGTAGTGTGGCAGGACTGTGTGTTTCTCTGTGTGTTACAGTAGTGTGGCAGGACTGTGTGTTTCTCTGTGTGTGTTACAGTAGTGTGGCAGGACTGTGTGTTTCTCTGTGTGTTACAGTAGTGTGGCAGGACTGTGTGTTTCTCTGTGTGTGTTACAGTAGTGTGGCAGGACTGTGTGTTTCTCTGTGTGTGTTACAGTAGTGTGGCAGGACTGTGTGTTTCTCTGTGTGTTACAGTAGTGTGGCAGGACTGTGTGTTTCTCTGTGTGTTACAGTAGTGTGGCAGGACTGTGTGTTTCTCTGTGTGTTACAGTAGTGTAGCAGGACTGTGTGTTTTTCTGTGTGTTACAGTAGTGTGGCAGGACTGTGTGTTTCTCTGTGTGTTACAGTAGTGTGGCAGGACTGTGTGTTTCTCTGTGTGTTACAGTAGTGTGGCAGGACTGTGTGTTTCTCTGTGTGTGTTACAGTAGTGTGGCAGGACTGTGTGTTTCTCTGTGTGTTACAGTAGTGTGGCAGGACTGTGTGTTTCTCTGTGTGTTACAGTAGTGTGGCAGGTCTGTGTGTTTCTCTGTATGTTACAGTAGTGTGGCAGGACTGTGTGTTTCTCTGTGTGTGTTACAGTAGTGTGGCAGGACTGTGTGTTTCTCTGTGTGTTACAGTAGTGTGGCAGGACTGTGTGTTTCTCTGTGTGTTACAGTAGTGTAGCAGGACTGTGTGTTTCTCTGTGTGTTACAGTAGTGTGGCAGGACTGTGTGTTTCTCTGTGTGTGTTACAGTAGTGTGGCAGGACTGTGTGTTTCTCTGTGTGTTACAGTAGTGTGGCAGGACTGTGTGTTTCTCTGTGTGTTACAGTAGTGTAGCAGGACTGTGTGTTTCTCTGTATGTTACAGTAGTGTGGCAGGACTGTGTGTTTCTCTGTGTGTTACAGTAGTGTGGCAGGACTGTGTGTTTCTCTGTGTGTTACAGTAGTGTGGCAGGACTGTGTGTTTCTCTGTGTGTTACAGTAGTGTGGCAGGACTGTGTGTTTCTCTGTATGTTACAGTAGTGTGGCAGGACTGTGTGTTTCTCTGTGTGTGTTACAGTAGTGTGGCAGGACTGTGTGTTTCTCTGTGTGTGTTACAGTAGTGTTGCAGGACTGTGTGTTTCTCTGTGTGTGTTACAGTAGTGTGGCAGGACTGTGTGTTTCTCTGTGTGTGTTACAGTAGTGTGGCAGGACTGTGTGTTTCTCTGTGTGTTACAGTAGTGTGGCAGGTCTGTGTGTTTCTCTGTGTGTTACAGTAGTGTGGCAGGACTGTGTGTTTCTCTGTGTGTTACAGTAGTGTGGCAGGACTGTGTGTTTCTCTGTGTGTTACAGTAGTGTGGCAGGACTGTGTGTTTCTCTGTATGTTACAGTAGTGTGGCAGGACTGTGTGTTTCTCTGTGTGTTACAGTAGTGTGGCAGGACTGTGTGTTTCTCTGTGTGTGTTACAGTAGTGTGGCAGGACTGTGTGTTTCTCTCTGTGTGTTACAGTAGTGTGGCAGGACTGTGTGTTTCTCTGTGTGTGTTACAGTAGTGTGGCAGGTCTGTGTGTTTCTCTGTGTGTTACAGTAGTGTGGCAGGACTGTGTGTTTCTCTGTATGTTACAGTAGTGTGGCAGGACTGTGTGTTTCTCTGTGTGTGTTACAGTAGTGTGGCAGGACTGTGTGTTTCTCTGTGTGTGTTACAGTAGTGTGGCAGGACTGTGTGTTTCTCTGTGTGTTACAGTAGTGTGGCAGGTCTGTGTGTTTCTCTGTGTGTTACAGTAGTGTGGCAGGACTGTGTGTTTCTCTGTGTGTTACAGTAGTGTGGCAGGTCTGTGTGTTTCTCTGTGTGTTACAGTAGTGTGGCAGGACTGTGTGTTTCTCTGTGTGTTACAGTAGTGTGGCAGGACTGTGTGTTTCTCTGTGTGTTACAGTAGTGTGGCAGGTCTGTGTGTTTCTCTGTGTGTTACAGTAGTGTGGCAGGTCTGTGTGTTTCTCTGTGTGTTACAGTAGTGTAGCAGGACTGTGTGTTTCTCTGTGTGTTACAGTAGTGTGGCAGGACTGTGTGTTTCTCTGTGTGTTACAGTAGTGTGGCAGGTCTGTGTGTTTCTCTGTGTGTTACAGTAGTGTGGCAGGACTGTGTGTTTCTCTGTGTGTTACAGTAGTGTGGCAGGACTGTGTGTTTCTCTGTGTGTTACAGTAGTGTGGCAGGACTGTGTGTTTCTCTGTGTGTTACAGTAGTGTGGCAGGACTGTGTGTTTCTCTGTGTGTTACAGTAGTGTGGCAGGTCTGTGTGTTTCTCTGTGTGTTACAGTAGTGTGGCAGGTCTGTGTGTTTCTCTGTGTGTTACAGTAGTGTGGCAGGACTGTGTGTTTCTCTGTGCGTTACAGTAGTGTAGCAGGACTGTGTGTTTCTCTGTGTGTTACAGTAGTGTGGCAGGTCTGTGTGTTTCTCTGTGTGTTACAGTAGTGTGGCAGGTCTGTGTGTTTCTCTGTGTGTTACAGTAGTGTGGCAGGACTGTGTGTTTCTCTGTGTGTTACAGTAGTGTGGCAGGACTGTGTGTTTCTCTGTGTGTTACAGTAGTGTGGCAGGACTGTGTGTTTCTCTGTGTGTTACAGTAGTGTGGCAGGACTGTGTGTTTCTCTGTGTGTTACAGTAGTGTGGCAGGACTGTGTGTTTCTCTGTGTGTTACAGTAGTGTGGCAGGACTGTGTGTTTCTCTGTGTGTTACAGTAGTGTGGCAGGACTGTGTGTTTCTCTGTGTGTTACAGTAGTGTAGCAGGACTGTGTGTTTCTCTGTGTGTTACAGTAGTGTGGCAGGACTGTGTGTTTCTCTGTGTGTTACAGTAGTGTGGCAGGACTGTGTGTTTCTCTGTGTGTTACAGTAGTGTGTAGGGCTGTGTATTGGCAAGAATCTGGCGATACGATACGTATCGCGATACATGGGTCACGATTCAATATATTGCGATATATTTCGATACTGTGCATAAGGCGATATATTGCGATTTTTTTAAAGTAGGACTACAATTTTAGAAAGTAGTATTTAAAAAAAAGACATGATGTGCATAAAATTCAAACAAGTTTACTTTAGATAAACAATTCAGTACACAGAAAATCAAACTGCCAGTTTGGGATTGTGGTTCACAGGTTCTTAGTGAGCAAATTTGTATATGCTCAAGTAGGCCTTAATAAAAGAAAATACATAGCCCCTGTCACAATACATAACATACACACATGTGTGCAATCTGAAAAAAGAAAAGACATCTGTCTATGTCAGTGGTTCTCAACCTCTCCTGCAGGGACCCCCTGACACACCATGTTTCTGTTTTAACCCTGAAATGGCACACCTGATTCAATTAATTGAAGGCTTAATGAGTAGTTGACTAATTGATCAATTAACTAATTCCTACTTCCTACTCTAATAATGACTCATTAAGCCTTTAATTAATTGAATCAGGTGTGCCATTTCAGGGTTAAAACAGAAACATGGTGTGTCAGGGGGTCCCTGCAGGAGAGGTTGAGAACCACTGGTCTATGTCAATAAAAATAAATAAATGCTTGCACTATTCCTAGTACACAGGGTACATCCAACACGTTTTGTGTTGCAAAAACACGAACACAATTCAAGTCAAGTCAAGTATATTTATATAGCGCTTTTCACAATTGTATCAAAGCTTCACAGTATAAATCAAAATAACATAACAATGTTTGTTTCTTAGTGGAAAAAACATCCACGTTAGGTAGGGCTGATATGGTATTAATGATTGGTTAATTAATTTGAATATCCCCAATTCCTAAAGGAAACATTGAGGAACAAATATATAAATAGTCAGTTAAAGAAAATACATAGCCCCTTACTGTGACATCTAGGCTAATGCATAACACATAAGGTGCAATCTGAGGGGCAATCTGTCATTAAAAAAATGCTTGCACTATTATTCATACAGGGTACATCCAACACATACCGTAAAACTTCAAATAATAGCGAGTCCCATATAGACGCCGGTCTCTTTTACACGCCTGATGTGGCGAGTGGCGACAGGTTTGGGCAAATAAAGGCCAGTCTCAAATAGAGGCGGGGTCTGTTTTTTAGTTTCGGGTTGTATTTAATCTTTTAAAACCAGTCAAATCGTCCGCTTTTTAGCGGCTGCCAAAACAAATTTGTGTCCCGCCAAAGCCTTTTTTTATCGGTGAGTGATGTAGAATAGAAAGACTGCTGCGCTTGACAGGACGCAAACGAGCAGAGAGAGAGACAGAGAGACAGAGAGAGAGCGCCCCGGCCGCGCGCGCGCACTCTCACGTCTTCAAACAACACGCGCGCTGTCTTGCTCTCTCTCCCTCGCGCATATTAATCAAAATCATAGACACTGTAGGCGAGGACACTAGTGGTGCGTCTCATTCTAGCCATCTAGTGGTAGGGATTTAAACACAACATAAACGCGAACCACGGCAATAGTATGAATATTTTTGCACGTAAACTAAAACAAAAATCGATATTGCGTTTTTGAAAATCGATACAGTATTGCAAAATAAAATATCGCGATACTCAAGTGTATCGATTTTTTCTTACACCCCTAGTAGTGTGGCAGGACTGTGTGTTTCTCTGTGTGTTACAGTAGTGTGGCAGGACTGTGTGTTTCTCTGTGTGTTACAGTAGTGTGGCAGGACTGTGTGTTTCTCTGTGTGTTACAGTAGTGTGGCAGGACTGTGTGTTTCTCTGTGTGTGTTACAGTAGTGTGGCAGGACTGTGTGTTTCTCTGTGTTACAGTAGTGTGGCAGGACTGTGTGTTTCTCTGTGTGTTACAGTAGTGTGGCAGGTCTGTGTGTTTCTCTGTGTGTTACAGTAGTGTGGCAGGACTGTGTGTTTCTCTGTGTGTTACAGTAGTGTAGCAGGACTGTGTGTTTCTCTGTGTGTTACAGTAGTGTGGCAGGACTGTGTGTTTCTCTGTGTGTTACAGTAGTGTGGCAGGTCTGTGTGTTTCTCTGTGTGTTACAGTAGTGTGGCAGGACTGTGTGTTTCTCTGTGTGTTACAGTAGTGTGGCAGGACTGTGTGTTTCTCTGTGTGTTACAGTAGTGTGGCAGGACTGTGTGTTTCTCTGTGTGTTACAGTAGTGTAGCAGGACTGTGTGTTTCTCTGTGTGTTACAGTAGTGTGGCAGGACTGTGTGTTTCTCTGTGTGTTACAGTAGTGTGGCAGGTCTGTGTGTTTCTCTGTGTGTTACAGTAGTGTGGCAGGACTGTGTGTTTCTCTGTGTGTTACAGTAGTGTGGCAGGACTGTGTGTTTCTCTGTGTGTGTTACAGTAGTGTGGCAGGTCTGTGTGTTTCTCTGTGTGTTACAGTAGTGTGGCAGGTCTGTGTGTTTCTCTGTGTGTTACAGTAGTGTGGCAGGTCTGTGTGTTTCTCTGTGTGTTACAGTAGTGTGGCAGGTCTGTGTGTTTCTCTGTGTGTGTTACAGTAGTGTGGCAGGTCTGTGTGTTTCTCTGTGTGTTACAGTAGTGTGGCAGGACTGTGTGTTTCTCTGTGTGTTACAGTAGTGTGGCAGGTCTGTGTGTTTCTCTGTGTGTTACAGTAGTGTGGCAGGACTGTGTGTTTCTCTGTGTGTTACAGTAGTGTGGCAGGTCTGTGTGTTTCTCTGTGTGTTACAGTAGTGTGGCAGGTCTGTGTGTTTCTCTGTGTGTTACAGTAGTGTGGCAGGTCTGTGTGTTTCTCTGTGTGTTACAGTAGTGTGGCAGGACTGTGTGTTTCTCTGTGTGTTACAGTAGTGTGGCAGGTCTGTGTGTTTCTCTGTGTGTTACAGTAGTGTGGCAGGACTGTGTGTTTCTCTGTGTGTTACAGTAGTATGGCAGGACTATGTGTTTCTCTGTGTGTTACAGTAGTGTGGCAGGACTGTGTGTTTCTCTGTGTGTTACAGTAGTGTGGCAGGACTGTGTGTTTCTCTGTGTGTTACAGTAGTGTGGCAGGTCTGTGTGTTTCTCTGTGTGTTACAGTAGTGTGGCAGGTCTGTGTGTTTCTCTGTGTGTTACAGTAGTGTGGCAGGACTGTGTGTTTCTCTGTGTGTTACAGTAGTGTGGCAGGACTGTGTGTTTCTCTGTGTGTTACAGTAGTGTGGCAGGTCTGTGTGTTTCTCTGTGTGTTACAGTAGTGTGGCAGGTCTGTGTGTTTCTCTGTGTGTTACAGTAGTGTGGCGGGACTGTGTGTTTCTCTGTGTGTTACAGTAGTGTGGCAGGTCTGTGTGTTTCTCTGTGTGTTACAGTAGTGTGGCGGGACTGTGTGTTTCTCTGTGTGTTACAGTAGTGTGGCAGGTCTGTGTGTTTCTCTGTGTGTTACAGTAGTGTGGCAGGTCTGTGTGTTTCTCTGTGTGTTACAGTAGTGTGGCAGGTCTGTGTGTTTCTCTGTGTGTTACAGTAGTGTGGCAGGACTGTGTGTTTCTCTGTGTGTTACAGTAGTGTGGCAGGTCTGTGTGTTTCTCTGTGTGTTACAGTAGTGTGGCAGGACTGTGTGTTTCTCTGTGTGTTACAGTAGTGTGGCAGGACTGTGTGTTTCTCTGTGTGTTACAGTAGTGTGGCAGGTCTGTGTGTTTCTCTGTGTGTTACAGTAGTGTGGCAGGTCTGTGTGTTTCTCTGTGTGTTACAGTAGTGTAGCAGGTCTGTGTGTGTCTCTGTGTGTTACAGTAGTGTGGCAGGTCTGTGTGTTTCTCTGTGTGTTACAGTAGTGTAGCAGGTCTGTGTGTTTCTCTGTGTGTTACAGTAGTGTAGCAGGTCTGTGTGTTTCTCTGTGTGTTACAGTAGTGTGGCAGGTCTGTGTGTTACAGTAGTGTAGCAGGTCTGTGTGTTTCTCTGTGTGTTACAGTAGTGTGGCAGGACTGTGTGTTTCTCTGTGTGTTACAGTAGTGTGGCAGGACTGTGTGTTTCTCTGTGTGTTACAGTAGTGTGGCAGGTCTGTGTGTTTCTCTGTGCGTTACAGTAGTGTGGCAGGTCTGTGTGTTTCTCTGTGTGTTACAGTAGTGTGGCAGGACTGTGTGTTTTTCTGTGTGTTACAGTAGTGTAGCAGGACTGTGTGTTTCTCTGTGTGTTACAGTAGTGTGGCAGGACTGTGTGTTTCTCTGTGTGTTACAGTAGTGTGGCAGGTCTGTGTGTTTCTCTGTGTGTTACAGTAGTGTGGCAGGACTGTGTGTTTTTCTGTGTGTTACAGTAGTGTAGCAGGACTGTGTGTTTCTCTGTGTGTTACAGTAGTGTGGCAGGACTGTGTGTTTCTCTGTGTGTTACAGTAGTGTGGCAGGACTGTGTGTTTCTCTGTGTGTTACAGTAGTGTGGCAGGACTGTGTGTTTCTCTGTGTGTTACAGTAGTGTGGCAGGACTGTGTGTTTCTCTGTGTGTTACAGTAGTGTGGCAGGTCTGTGTGTTTCTCTGTGTGTTACAGTAGTGTGGCAGGACTGTGTGTTTCTCTGTGTGTTACAGTAGTGTGGCAGGTCTGTGTGTTTCTCTGTATGTTACAGTAGTGTGGCAGGACTGTGTGTTTCTCTGTGTGTTACAGTAGTGTATGGCAGGACTGTGTGTTTCTCTGTGTGTGTTAAAGTAGTGTGGCAGGACTGTGTGTTTCTCTGTTTGTTACAGTAGTGTGGCAGGACTGTGTGTTTCTCTGTGTGTGTTACAGTAGTGTAGGGCAGGACTGTGTGTTTCTCTGTGTGTGTTACAGTAGTGTGGCAGGACTGTGTGTTTCTTTGTGTGTTACAGTAGTGTAGCAGGACTGTGTGTTTCTCTGTGTGTGTTAAAGTAGTGTGGCAGGACTGTGTGTTTCTCTGTTTGTTACAGTAGTGTGGCAGGACTGTGTGTTTCTCTGTGTGTGTTACAGTAGTGTGGCAGGACTGTGTGTTTCTCTGTGTGTTACAGTAGTGTGGCAGGACTGTGTGTTTCTCTGTGTGTGTTACAGTAGTGTGGCAGGACTGTGTGTTTCTCTGTGTGTGTTACAGTAGTGTGGCAGGACTGTGTGTTTCTCTGTGTGTTACAGTAGTGTATGGCAGGACTGTGTGTTTCTCTGTGTGTGTTAAAGTAGTGTGGCAGGACTGTGTGTTTCTCTGTTTGTTACAGTAGTGTGGCAGGACTGTGTGTTTCTCTGTGTGTGTTACAGTAGTGTGGCAGGACTGTGTGTTTCTCTGTGTGTTACAGTAGTGTGGCAGGACTGTGTGTTTCTCTGTGTGTGTTACAGTAGTGTGGCAGGACTGTGTGTTTCTCTGTGTGTTACAGTAGTGTGGCAGGACTGTGTGTTTCTCTGTGTGTTACAGTAGTGTAGCAGGACTGTGTGTTTCTCTGTGTGTTACAGTAGTGTAGCAGGACTGTGTGTTTCTCTGTGTGTTACAGTAGTGTAGCAGGACTGTGTGTTTCTCTGTGCGTTACAGTAGTGTGGCAGGTCTGTGTGTTTCTCTGTGTGTTACAGTAGTGTAGCAGGACTGTGTGTTTCTCTGTGTGTTACAGTAGTGTGGCAGGACTGTGTGTTTCTCTGTGTGTTACAGTAGTGTGGCAGGACTGTGTGTTTCTCTGTGTGTTACAGTAGTGTGGCAGGACTGTGTGTTTCTCTGTGTGTTACAGTAGTGTGGCAGGACTGTGTGTTTCTCTGTGTGTTACAGTAGTGTGGCAGGTCTGTGTGTTTCTCTGTGTGTGTTACAGTAGTGTGGCAGGACTGTGTGTTTCTCTGTGTGTTACAGTAGTGTGGCAGGTCTGTGTGTTTCTCTGTGTGTTACAGTAGTGTGGCAGGACTGTGTGTTTCTTTGTGTGTTACAGTAGTGTAGCAGGACTGTGTGTTTCTCTGTGTGTGTTACAGTAGTGTGGCAGGTCTGTGTGTTTCTCTGTGTGTTACAGTAGTGTGGCAGGACTGTGTGTTTCTCTGTGTGTGTTACAGTAGTGTGGCAGGTCTGTGTGTTTCTCTGTGTGTTACAGTAGTGTGGCAGGACTGTGTGTTTCTCTGTGTGTTACAGTAGTGTGGCAGGTCTGTGTGTTTCTCTGTGTGTTACAGTAGTGTGGCAGGACTGTGTGTTTCTCTGTGTGTTACAGTAGTGTGGCAGGACTGTGTGTTTCTCTCTGTGTGTTACAGTAGTGTAGCAGGACTGTGTTTCTCTGTGTGTTACAGTAGTGTGGCAGGACTGTGTGTTTCTCTGTGTGTTACAGTAATGTGGCAGGTCTGTGTGTTTCTCTGTGTGTTACAGTAGTGTGGCAGAACTGTGTGTTTCTCTGTGTGTTACAGTAGTGTGGCAGGTCTGTGTGTTTCTCTGTGCATTACAGTAGTGTGGCAGGACTGTGTGTTTCTCTGTGTGTTACAGTAGTGTGGCAGGACTGTGTGTTTCTCTCTGTGTGTTACAGTAGTGTAGCAGGACTGTGTGTTTCTCTGTGTGTTACAGTAGTGTGGCAGGTCTGTGTGTTTCTCTGTGTGTTACAGTAGTGTGGCAGGTCTGTGTGTTTCTCTGTGTGTTACAGTAGTGTGGCAGGTCTGTGTGTTTCTCTGTGTGTTACAGTAGTGTGGCAGGTCTGTGTGTTTCTCTGTGTGTTACAGTAGTGTGGCAGGTCTGTGTGTTTCTCTGTGCGTTACAGTAGTGTGGCAGGACTGTGTGTTTCTCTGTGTGTTTTACAGTAGTGTGGCAGGACTGTGTGTTTCTCTGTGTGTTACAGTAGTGTGGCAGGACTGTGTTTTTCTCTCTGTGTGTTACAGTAGTGTGGCAGGTCTGTGTGTTTCTCTGTGTGTTACAGTAGTGTGGCAGGTCTGTGTGTTTCTCTGTGTGTTACAGTAGTGTGGCAGGTCTGTGTGTTTTTCTGTGCGTTACAGTAGTGTGGCAGGACTGTGTGTTTCTCTGTGTGTTACAGTAGTGTGGCAGGACTGTGTGTTTCTCTGTGTGTTACAGTAGTGTGGCAGGTCTGTGTGTTTCTCTGTGTGTTACAGTAGTGTAGCAGGACTGTGTGTTTCTCTGTATGTTACAGTAGTGTGGCAGGACTGTGTGTTTCTCTGTGTGTTACAGTAGTGTGGCAGGTCTGTGTGTTTCTCTGTGCGTTACAGTAGTGTGGCAGGACTGTGTGTTTCTCTGTGCGTTACAGTAGTGTGGCGGGACTGTGTGTTTCTCTGTGTGTTACAGTAGTGTGGCAGGTCTGTGTGTTTCTCTGTGTGTTACAGTAGTGTGGCAGGACTGTGTGTTTCTCTGTGTGTTACAGTAGTGTGGCAGGTCTGTGTGTTTCTCTGTGCGTTACAGTAGTGTGGCAGGACTGTGTGTTTCTCTGTGTGTTACAGTAGTGTGGCAGGACTGTGTGTTTCTCTGTGTGTTACAGTAGTGTGGCAGGACTGTGTGTTTCTCTCTGTGTGTTACAGTAGTGTGGCAGGTCTGTGTGTTTCTCTGTGTGTTACAGTAGTGTGGCAGGTCTGTGTGTTTTTCTGTGCGTTACAGTAGTGTAGCAGGACTGTGTGTTTCTCTGTGTGTTACAGTAGTGTGGCAGGACTGTGTGTTTCTCTGTGTGTTACAGTAGTGTGGCAGGACTGTGTGTTTCTCTGTGTGTTACAGTAGTGTGGCAGGACTGTGTGTTTCTCTGTGTGTTACAGTAGTGTGGCAGGACTGTGTGTTTCTCTCTGTGTGTTACAGTAGTGTGGCAGGTCTGTGTGTTTCTCTGTGTGTTACAGTAGTGTGGCAGGTCTGTGTGTTTCTCTGTGTGTTACAGTAGTGTGGCAGGACTGTGTGTTTCTCTGTGTGTTACAGTAGTGTAGCAGGACTGTGTGTTTCTCTGTGTGTTACAGTAGTGTGGCAGGTCTGTGTGTTTCTCTGTGTGTTACAGTAGTGTGGCAGGACTGTGTGTTTCTCTGTGTGTTACAGTAGTGTGGCAGGACTGTGTGTTTCTCTGTGTGTTACAGTAGTGTGGCAGGACTGTGTGTTTCTCTGTGTGTTACAGTAGTGTGGCAGGACTGTGTGTTTCTCTGTGCGTTACAGTAGTTTGGCAGGACTGTGTGTTTCTCTGTGTGTTACAGTAGTGTGGCAGGACTGTGTGTTTCTCTGTGTGTTACAGTAGTGTGGCAGGACTGTGTTTCTCTGTGCGTTACAGTAGTGTGGCAGGTCTGTGTGTTTCTCTGTGTGTTACAGTAGTGTGGCAGGACTGTGTGTTTCTCTGTGTGTTACAGTAGTGTTGCAGGTCTGTGTGTTTCTCTGTGTGTTACAGTAGTGTAGGGCAGGACTGTGTGTTTCTCTGTGTGTTACAGTAGTGTGGCAGGACTGTGTGTTTCTTTGTGTGTTACAGTAGTGTGGCAGGACTGTGTGTTTCTCTGTGTGTTACAGTAGTGTGGCAGGTCTGTGTGTTTCTCTCTGTGTTACAGTAGTGTGGCAGGACTGTGTGTTTCTCTGTGTGTTACAGTAGTGTGGCAGGACTGTGTGTTTCTCTGTGTGTTACAGTAGTGTGGCAGGTCTGTGTGTTTCTCTGTGTGTTACAGTAGTGTGGCAGGACTGTGTGTTTCTCTGTGTGTTACAGTAGTGTGGCAGGACTGTGTGTTTCTCTGTGTGTTACAGTAGTGTGGCAGGACTGTGTGTTTCTCTGTGTGTTACAGTAGTGTGGCAGGACTGTGTGTTTCTCTGTGCGTTACAGTAGTTTGGCAGGACTGTGTGTTTCTCTGTGTGTTACAGTAGTGTGGCAGGACTGTGTGTTTCTCTGTGTGTTACAGTAGTGTGGCAGGACTGTGTTTCTCTGTGCGTTACAGTAGTGTGGCAGGTCTGTGTGTTTCTCTGTGTGTTACAGTAGTGTGGCAGGTCTGTGTGTTTCTCTGTGTGTTACAGTAGTGTGGCAGGACTGTGTGTTTCTCTGTGTGTTACAGTAGTGTGGCAGGTCTGTGTGTTTCTCTGTGTGTTACAGTAGTGTGGCAGGACTGTGTGTTTCTCTGTGTGTTACAGTAGTGTTGCAGGTCTGTGTGTTTCTCTGTGTGTTACAGTAGTGTAGGGCAGGACTGTGTGTTTCTCTGTGTGTTACAGTAGTGTGGCAGGACTGTGTGTTTCTTTGTGTGTTACAGTAGTGTGGCAGGACTGTGTGTTTCTCTGTGTGTTACAGTAGTGTGGCAGGACTGTGTGTTTCTCTGTGCGTTACAGTAGTGTGGCAGGTCTGTGTGTTTCTCTGTGTGTTACAGTAGTGTGGCAGGACTGTGTGTTTCTCTGTGTGTTACAGTAGTGTGGCAGGACTGTGTGTTTCTCTGTGTGTTACAGTAGTGTGGCAGGACTGTGTGTTTCTCTGTGCGTTACAGTAGTGTGGCAGGTCTGTGTGTTTCTCTGTGTGTTACAGTAGTGTGGCAGGACTGTGTGTTTCTCTGTGTGTTACAGTAGTGTGGCAGGACTGTGTGTTTCTCTGTGTGTGTTACAGTAGTGTAGGGCAGGACTGTGTGTTTCTCTGTGTGTTACAGTAGTGTGGCGGGACTGTGTGTTTCTCTGTGTGTTACAGTAGTGTGGCAGGACTGTGTGTTTCTCTGTGTGTTACAGTAGTGTGGCAGGACTGTGTGTTTCTCTGTGTGTTACAGTAGTGTAGGGCAGGTCTGTGTGTTTCTCTGTGTGTTACAGTAGTGTGGCGGGACTGTGTGTTTCTTTGTGTGTTACAGTAGTGTAGCAGGACTGTGTGTTTCTCTGTGTGTTACAGTAGTGTGGCAGGACTGTGTGTTTCTCTGTGTGTTACAGTAGTGTAGCAGGACTGTGTGTTTCTCTGTGTGTGTTACAGTAGTGTAGCAGGACTGTGTGTTTCTCTGTGCGTTACAGTAGTGTGGCAGGTCTGTGTGTTTCTCTGTGTGTTACAGTAGTGTAGGGCAGGTCTGTGTGTTTCTCTGTGTGTTACAGTAGTGTGGCGGGACTGTGTGTTTCTTTGTGTGTTACAGTAGTGTAGCAGGACTGTGTGTTTCTCTGTGTGTTACAGTAGTGTAGCAGGACTGTGTGTTTCTCTGTGTGTTACAGTAGTGTAGCAGGACTGTGTGTTTCTCTGTGTGTGTTACAGTAGTGTAGCAGGACTGTGTGTTTCTCTGTGCGTTACAGTAGTGTGGCAGGTCTGTGTGTTACAGTAGTGTGGCAGGACTGTGTGTTTCTCTGTGTGTTACAGTAGTGTGGCAGGTCTTTGTGTTTCTCTGTGTGTTACAGTAGTGTGGCAGGTCTGTGTGTTTCTCTGTGCGTTACAGTAGTGTGGCAGGTCTGTGTGTTTCTCTGTGTGTTACAGTAGTGTGGCAGGTCTGTGTGTTTCTCTGTGTGTTACAGTAGTGTGGGAGGTCTGTGTGTTTCTCTGTGTGTTACAGTAGTGTGGCAGGTCTGTGTGTTTCTCTGTGTGTTACAGTAGTGTGGCAGGTCTGTGTGTTTCTCTGTGTGTTACAGTAGTGTGGCAGGTCTGTGTGTTTCTCTGTGTGTTACAGTAGTGTGGCAGGTCTGTGTGTTTCTCTGTGTGTTACAGTAGTGTGGCAGGTCTGTGTGTTTCTCTGTGTGTTACAGTAGTGTGGCAGGACTGTGTGTTTCTCTGTGCGTTACAGTAGTGTGGCAGGTCTGTGTGTTTCTCTGTGCGTTACAGTAGTGTAGCAGGTCTGTGTGTTTCTCTGTGTGTTACAGTAGTGTGGCAGGTCTGTGTGTTTCTCTGTGTGTTACAGTAGTGTGGCAGGTCTGTGTGTTTCTCTGTGTGTTACAGTAGTGTGGCAGGACTGTGTGTTTCTCTGTGTGTTACAGTAGTGTGGCAGGACTGTGTGTTTCTCTGTGTGTTACAGTAGTGTGGCAGGACTGTGTGTTTCTCTGTGTGTTACAGTAGTGTGGCAGGACTGTGTGTTTCTCTGTGTGTTACAGTAGTGTGGCAGGTCTGTGTGTTTCTCTGTGTGTGTTACAGTAGTGTAGCAGGACTGTGTGTTTCTCTGTGCGTTACAGTAGTGTGGCAGGTCTGTGTGTTTCTCTGTGTGTTACAGTAGTGTGGCAGGACTGTGTGTTTCTCTGTGTGTTACAGTAGTGTAGCAGGACTGTGTGTTTCTCTGTGCGTTACAGTAGTGTGGCAGGTCTGTGTGTTTCTCTGTGCGTTACAGTGGTAATTCAGGTCTGTGTGTTTCTCTGTGTGTTACAGTAGTGTGGCAGGTCTGTGTGTTTCTCTGTGTGTTACAGTAGTGTGGCAGGTCTGTGTGTTTCTCTGTGTGTTACAGTAGTGTAGCAGGACTGTGTGTTTCTCTGTGCGTTACAGTAGTGTGGCAGGTCTGTGTGTTTCTCTGTGTGTTACAGTAGTGTGGCAGGTCTGTGTGTTTCTCTGTGTGTTACAGTAGTGTGGCAGGTCTGTGTGTTTCTCTGTGTGTTACAGTAGTGTAGCAGGACTGTGTGTTTCTCTGTGTGTTACAGTAGTGTGGCAGGTCTGTGTGTTTCTCTGTGTTACAGTAGTGTGGCAGGTCTGTGTGTTTCTCTGTGTGTTACAGTAGTGTAGCAGGACTGTGTGTTTCTCTGTGTGTTACAGTAGTGTGGCAGGACTGTGTGTTTCTCTGTGTGTTACAGTAGTGTGGCAGGACTGTGTGTTTCTCTGTGTGTTACAGTAGTGTGGCAGGACTGTGTGTTTCTCTGTGTCTTACAGTAGTGTGGCAGGTCTGTGTGTTTCTCTGTGTGTTACAGTAGTGTGGCAGGACTGTGTGTTTCTCTGTGTGTTACAGTAGTGTGGCAGGACTGTGTGTTTCTCTGTGTGTTACAGTAGTGTGGCAGGACTGTGTGTTTCTCTGTGTGTTACAGTAGTGTGGCAGGACTGTGTGTTTCTCTGTGTGTTACAGTAGTGTGGCAGGTCTGTGTGTTTCTCTGTGCGTTACAGTAGTGTGGCAGGTCTGTGTGTTTCTCTGTGCGTTACAGTAGTGTAGCAGGTCTGTGTGTTTCTCTGTGTGTTACAGTAGTGTGGCAGGACTGTGTGTTTCTCTGTGCGTTACAGTAGTGTGGCAGGTCTGTGTGTTTCTCTGTGCGTTACAGTAGTGTAGCAGGTCTGTGTGTTTCTCTGTGTGTTACAGTAGTGTGGCAGGACTGTGTGTTTCTCTGTGTGTTACAGTAGTGTGGCAGGTCTGTGTGTTTCTCTGTGCGTTACAGTAGTGTGGCAGGTCTGTGTGTTTCTCTGTGTGTTACAGTAGTGTGGCAGGTCTGTGTGTTTCTCTGTGTGTTACAGTAGTGTGGCAGGACTGTGTTTCTCTGTGTGTTACAGTAGTGTGGCAGGACTGTGTGTTTCTCTGTGTGTTACAGTAGTGTGGCAGGTCTGTGTATTTCTCTGTGCGTTACAGTAGTGTGGCAGGTCTGTGTGTTTCTCTGTGTGTTACAGTAGTGTGGCAGGACTGTGTGTTTCTCTGTGTGTTACAGTAGTGTGGCAGGACTGTGTGTTTCTCTGTGTCTTACAGTAGTGTGGCAGGTCTGTGTGTTTCTCTGTGTGTTACAGTAGTGTGGCAGGACTGTGTGTTTCTCTGTGTGTTACAGTAGTGTGGCAGGTCTGTGTGTTTCTCTGTGCGTTACAGTAGTGTGGCAGGTCTGTGTGTTTCTCTGTGTGTTACAGTAGTGTGGCAGGTCTGTGTGTTTCTCTGTGTGTTACAGTAGTGTGGCAGGTCTGTGTATTTCTCTGTGCGTTACAGTAGTGTGGCAGGTCTGTGTGTTTCTCTGTGTGTTACAGTAGTGTGGCAGGACTGTGTGTTTCTCTGTGTGTTACAGTAGTGTGGCAGGACTGTGTGTTTCTCTGTGTGTTACAGTAGTGTGGCAGGTCTGTGTGTTTCTCTGTGTGTTACAGTAGTGTGGCAGGTCTGTGTGTTTCTCTGTGTGTTACAGTAGTGTGGCAGGACTGTGTGTTTCTCTGTGTGTTACAGTAGTGTGGCAGGACTGTGTGTTTCTCTGTGTGTTACAGTAGTGTGGCAGGTCTGTGTGTTTCTCTGTGTGTTACAGTAGTGTGGCAGGACTGTGTGTTTCTCTGTGTGTTACAGTAGTGTGGCAGGACTGTGTGTTTCTCTGTGTGTTACAGTAGTGTGGCAGGTCTGTGTGTTTCTCTGTGTGTTACAGTAGTGTGGCAGGTCTGTGTGTTTCTCTGTGTCTTACAGTAGTGTGGCAGGACTGTGTGTTTCTCTGTGTGTTACAGTAGTGTGGCAGGTCTGTGTGTTTCTCTGTGTCTTACAGTAGTGTGGCAGGTCTGTGTGTTTCTCTGTGTGTTACAGTAGTGTGGCAGGTCTGTGTGTTTCTCTGTGTCTTACAGTAGTGTGGCAGGTCTGTGTGTTTCTCTGTGTGTTACAGTAGTGTGGCAGGTCTGTGTGTTTCTCTGTGTGTTACAGTAGTGTGGCAGGTCTGTGTGTTTCTCTGTGTGTTACAGTAGTGTGGCAGGACTGTGTGTTTCTCTGTGCGTTACAGTAGTGTGGCAGGTCTGTGTGTTTCTCTGTGTATTACAGTAGTGTGGCAGGTCTGTGTGTTTCTCTGTGTGTTACAGTAGTGTAGCAGGTCTGTGTGTTTCTCTGTGTGTTACAGTAGTGTGGCAGGACTGTGTGTTTCTCTGTGTGTTACAGTAGTGTGGCAGGACTGTGTGTTTCTCTGTGTGTTACAGTAGTGTGGCAGGACTGTGTGTTTCTCTGTGTGTTACAGTAGTGTGGCAGGACTGTGTGTTTCTCTGTGTGTTACAGTAGTGTGGCAGGACTGTGTGTTTCTCTGTGTGTTACAGTAGTGTGGCAGGACTGTGTGTTTCTCTGTGTGTTACAGTAGTGTGGCAGGTCTGTGTGTTTCTCTGTGTGTTACAGTAGTGTGGCAGGTCTGTGTGTTTCTCTGTGTGTTACAGTAGTGTGGCAGGACTGTGTGTTTCTCTGTGTGTTACAGTAGTGTGGCAGGACTGTGTGTTTCTCTGTGTGTTACAGTAGTGTGGCAGGACTGTGTGTTTCTCTGTGTGTTACAGTAGTGTGGCAGGACTGTGTGTTTCTCTGTGTGTTACAGTAGTGTGGCAGGACTGTGTGTTTCTCTGTGTGTTACAGTAGTGTGGCAGGTCTGTGTGTTTCTCTGTGTGTTACAGTAGTGTGGCAGGACTGTGTGTTTCTCTGTGTGTTACAGTAGTGTGGCAGGACTGTGTGTTTCTCTGTGTGTTACAGTAGTGTGGCAGGACTGTGTGTTTCTCTGTGTGTTACAGTAGTGTGGCAGGACTGTGTGTTTCTCTGTGTGTTACAGTAGTGTGGCAGGACTGTGTGTTTCTCTGTGTGTTACAGTAGTGTGGCAGGACTGTGTGTTTCTCTGTGTGTTACAGTAGTGTGGCAGGACTGTGTGTTTCTCTGTGTGTTACAGTAGTGTGGCAGGACTGTGTGTTTCTCTGTGTGTTACAGTAGTGTGGCAGGTCTGTGTGTTTCTCTGTGTGTTACAGTAGTGTGGCAGGTCTGTGTGTTTCTCTGTGTGTTACAGTAGTGTGGCAGGTCTGTGTGTTTCTCTGTGTGTTACAGTAGTGTAGCAGGTCTGTGTGTTTCTCTGTGTGTTACAGTAGTGTGGCAGGACTGTGTGTTTCTCTGTGTGTTACAGTAGTGTGGCAGGTCTGTGTGTTTCTCTGTGTGTTACAGTAGTGTGGCAGGTCTGTGTGTTTCTCTGTGTGTTACAGTAGTGTGGCAGGTCTGTGTGTTTCTCTGTGTGTTACAGTAGTGTGGCAGGACTGTGTGTTTCTCTGTGTGTTACAGTAGTGTGGCAGGACTGTGTGTTTCTCTGTGTGTTACAGTAGTGTGGCAGGTCTGTGTGTTTCTCTGTGTGTTACAGTAGTGTGGCAGGACTGTGTGTTTCTCTGTGTGTTACAGTAGTGTGGCAGGACTGTGTGTTTCTCTGTGTGTTACAGTAGTGTGGCAGGACTGTGTGTTTCTCTGTGTGTTACAGTAGTGTGGCAGGACTGTGTGTTTCTCTGTGTGTTACAGTAGTGTGGCAGGACTGTGTGTTTCTCTGTGTGTTACAGTAGTGTGGCAGGACTGTGTGTTTCTCTGTGTGTTACAGTAGTGTGGCAGGACTGTGTGTTTCTCTGTGTGTTACAGTAGTGTGGCAGGACTGTGTGTTTCTCTGTGTGTTACAGTAGTGTGGCAGGTCTGTGTGTTTCTCTGTGTGTTACAGTAGTGTGGCAGGTCTGTGTGTTTCTCTGTGTGTTACAGTAGTGTGGCAGGTCTGTGTGTTTCTCTGTGTGTTACAGTAGTGTAGCAGGTCTGTGTGTTTCTCTGTGTGTTACAGTAGTGTGGCAGGACTGTGTGTTTCTCTGTGTGTTACAGTAGTGTGGCAGGTCTGTGTGTTTCTCTGTGTGTTACAGTAGTGTGGCAGGTCTGTGTGTTTCTCTGTGTGTTACAGTAGTGTGGCAGGTCTGTGTGTTTCTCTGTGTGTTACAGTAGTGTGGCAGGACTGTGTGTTTCTCTGTGTGTTACAGTAGTGTGGCAGGACTGTGTGTTTCTCTGTGTGTTACAGTAGTGTGGCAGGTCTGTGTGTTTCTCTGTGTGTTACAGTAGTGTGGCAGGACTGTGTGTTTCTCTGTGTGTTACAGTAGTGTGGCAGGACTGTGTGTTTTTCTGTGTGTTACAGTAGTGTGGCAGGACTGTGTGTTTCTCTGTGTGTTACAGTAGTGTGGCAGGACTGTGTGTTTCTCTGTGTGTTACAGTAGTGTGGCAGGACTGTGTGTTTCTCTGTGTGTTACAGTAGTGTGGCAGGTCTGTGTGTTTCTCTGTGTGTTACAGTAGTGTGGCAGGTCTGTGTGTTTCTCTGTGTGTTACAGTAGTGTGGCAGGTCTGTGTGTTTCTCTGTGTGTTACAGTAGTGTGGCAGGACTGTGTGTTTCTCTGTGTGTTACAGTAGTGTGGCAGGTCTGTGTGTTTCTCTGTGTGTTACAGTAGTGTGGCAGGTCTGTGTGTTTCTCTGTGTGTTACAGTAGTGTGGCAGGACTGTGTGTTTCTCTGTGTGTTACAGTAGTGTGGCAGGACTGTGTGTTTCTCTGTGTGTTACAGTAGTGTGGCAGGACTGTGTGTTTCTCTGTGTGTTACAGTAGTGTGGCAGGTCTGTGTGTTTCTCTGTGTGTTACAGTAGTGTGGCAGGTCTGTGTGTTTCTCTGTGTGTTACAGTAGTGTGGCAGGACTGTGTGTTTCTCTGTGTGTTACAGTAGTGTGGCAGGACTGTGTGTTTCTCTGTGTGTTACAGTAGTGTGGCAGGTCTGTGTGTTTCTCTGTGTGTTACAGTAGTGTGGCAGGACTGTGTGTTTCTCTGTGTGTTACAGTAGTGTGGCAGGACTGTGTGTTTTTCTGTGTGTTACAGTAGTGTGGCAGGACTGTGTGTTTCTCTGTGTGTTACAGTAGTGTGGCAGGACTGTGTGTTTCTCTGTGTGTTACAGTAGTGTGGCAGGACTGTGTGTTTCTCTGTGTGTTACAGTAGTGTGGCAGGTCTGTGTGTTTCTCTGTGTGTTACAGTAGTGTGGCAGGTCTGTGTGTTTCTCTGTGTGTTACAGTAGTGTGGCAGGACTGTGTGTTTCTCTGTGTGTTACAGTAGTGTGGCAGGTCTGTGTGTTTCTCTGTGTGTTACAGTAGTGTGGCAGGTCTGTGTGTTTCTCTGTGTGTTACAGTAGTGTGGCAGGACTGTGTGTTTCTCTGTGTGTTACAGTAGTGTGGCAGGACTGTGTGTTTCTCTGTGTGTTACAGTAGTGTGGCAGGACTGTGTGTTTCTCTGTGCGTTACAGTAGTGTGGCAGGACTGTGTGTTTCTCTGTGTGTTACAGTAGTGTGGCAGGTCTGTGTGTTTCTCTGTGTGTTACAGTAGTGTGGCAGGACTGTGTGTTTCTCTGTGTGTTACAGTAGTGTGGCAGGACTGTGTGTTTCTCTGTGTGTTACAGTAGTGTGGCAGGACTGTGTGTTTCTCTGTGTGTTACAGTAGTGTGGCAGGACTGTGTGTTTCTCTGTGTGTTACAGTAGTGTGGCAGGTCTGTGTGTTTCTCTGTGTGTTACAGTAGTGTGGCAGGACTGTGTGTTTCTCTGTGTGTTACAGTAGTGTGGCAGGACTGTGTGTTTCTCTGTGTGTGTTACAGTAGTGTGGCAGGACTGTGTGTTTCTCTGTGTGTTACAGTAGTGTGGCAGGACTGTGTGTTTCTCTGTGTGTTACAGTAGTGTGGCAGGTGTGTGTGTTTCTCTGTGTGTTACAGTAGTGTGGCAGGTCTGTGTGTTTCTCTGTGTGTTACAGTAGTGTGGCAGGACTGTGTGTTTCTCTGTGTGTTACAGTAGTGTGGCAGGACTGTGTGTTTCTCTGTGTGTTACAGTAGTGTGGCAGGTCTGTGTGTTTCTCTGTGTGTTACAGTAGTGTGGCAGGTCTGTGTGTTTCTCTGTGTGTTACAGTAGTGTGGCAGGACTGTGTGTTTCTCTGTGTGTTACAGTAGTGTGGCAGGTCTGTGTGTTTCTCTGTGTGTTACAGTAGTGTGGCAGGTCTGTGTGTTTCTCTGTGTGTTACAGTAGTGTGGCAGGACTGTGTGTTTCTCTGTGTGTTACAGTAGTGTGGCAGGACTGTGTGTTTCTCTGTGTGTTACAGTAGTGTGGCAGGACTGTGTGTTTCTCTGTGCGTTACAGTAGTGTGGCAGGACTGTGTGTTTCTCTGTGTGTTACAGTAGTGTGGCAGGTCTGTGTGTTTCTCTGTGTGTTACAGTAGTGTGGCAGGACTGTGTGTTTCTCTGTGTGTTACAGTAGTGTGGCAGGACTGTGTGTTTCTCTGTGTGTTACAGTAGTGTGGCAGGACTGTGTGTTTCTCTGTGTGTTACAGTAGTGTGGCAGGACTGTGTGTTTCTCTGTGTGTTACAGTAGTGTGGCAGGTCTGTGTGTTTCTCTGTGTGTTACAGTAGTGTGGCAGGACTGTGTGTTTCTCTGTGTGTTACAGTAGTGTGGCAGGACTGTGTGTTTCTCTGTGTGTTACAGTAGTGTGGCAGGTCTGTGTGTTTCTCTGTGTGTTACAGTAGTGTGGCAGGACTGTGTGTTTCTCTGTGTGTTACAGTAGTGTGGCAGGACTGTGTGTTTCTCTGTGTGTTACAGTAGTGTGGCAGGACTGTGTGTTTCTCTGTGTGTTACAGTAGTGTGGCAGGACTGTGTGTTTCTCTGTGTGTGTTACAGTAGTGTGGCAGGACTGTGTGTTTCTCTGTGTGTTACAGTAGTGTGGCAGGACTGTGTGTTTCTCTGTGTGTTACAGTAGTGTGGCAGGTGTGTGTGTTTCTCTGTGTGTGTTACAGTAGTGTAGGGCAGGTGTGTGTGTGTGTGTGTGTGTGTGTGTGTGTGTGTGTGTGTGTGTGTGTGTTACAGTAGTGTAGGGCAGGTGTGTGTGTGTGTGTGTGTGTGTGTTACAGTAGTGTAGGGCAGGTGTGTGTGTGTGTGTGTTACAGTAGTGTAGGGCAGGTGTGTGTGTGTGTGTGTTACAGTAGTGTAGGGCAGGTGTTTGTGTGTGTGTGTGTGTGTGTGTGTGTTACAGTAGTGTAGGGCAGGTGTGTTTGTGTGTGTGTGTGTGTGTGTGTGTGTGTGTGTGTGTGTGTGTGTGTGTGTGTGTGTGTGTGTGTGTTACAGTAGTGTAGGGCAGGTGTGTTTGTGTGTGTGTGTGTGTGTGTGTGTGTGTTACAGTAGTGTAGGGCAGGTGTGTTTGTGTGTGTGTGTGTGTGTGTGTGTGTTACAGTAGTGCAGGGCAGGTGTGTTTGTGTGTGTGTGTGTGTGTGTGTGTGTTACAGTAGTGCAGGGCAGGTGTGTTTGTGTGTGTGTGTGTGTGTGTGTGTGTTACAGTAGTGTAGGGCAGTTAGAGAGATGTCTGGGTCACAGTCACTCAGTCTTCATTCAGCATCAGCGGTGACGTTCATGACTGGAGATCAGAGCGGCTGTGTGTCGACAGCATCAGGGTTTCAGACGCTAGGATATCGTTAGCAGTCTTCCAGGAACAGTTCGACCCAAAATGACAGCTTTATCATTATTCAGTATTTATTTAATTTGATTACATTTTATATTATTCATGTATTTTATTTATTTATTTGTCAATACATAAAATCAGTATAGTAGTTCTTTATTTTAGGTTTATTTATCAGTATATAAATGCATTTATGTAGCTGAAATGCATTGCATTAAACACTGCCATGATGGATTTTATTGATTGATTGATTGAGTTTACATTTTTTTTATAGCATATTTCATTATAATTATTTTGCTTTATAATAACAAGGATTTATGAGATATTTACTCTCCTACTAAACGTTCACAGTTGTAGATGAATCATTATTGGAAGGAAGAAAAAGCTCCTGCTGTAAAGCTCCTATAATACTTTGCTTGTACACACAGATTAATGTGCATTAGTGAGTCCTCATGTGCATGTGTGTCTTCACTCGTGCCGGTCTGATGGTAACACCCGTCCCGCGGGGCACATGAGCGATGCGCCGGACTATCAAACCTGAAATGTAATCTGTGTGCTGAGATTACCCTGGACCGGGCCACGCTGCGTCCTAATGAGCGGCCCACATGTAGATGTCTCCGGGACAGGCGGGGACGCCACTTACGGGCCAGATAGAAGAGCTGTCAGTGTGTGAGATCGGACCGTCGTGCACGACATAATCAAAGAGTGCACAGAGATTGCACAGAGATGGAAGCGCAGAAAGCGGCGTGCATAAGGCCAGGCTCAAATGATGATGGATTCTGGGCCGCAGAATCGTGTCTTTATGAACATGTTTTTTGTGGAAAGGGAAGGGCAAAATGTTCTTGCTTAATGTCTAAATCTAATGTTTTTTCTTTAGTAATCTCTTGAAAATATGTCACATTTCAGCCCAAAATTTTGTAAAAAAAATGAGGGCTTTTTCCCCACATTATAACATTATTTTCATGATAATTCAGCACAATTTCCACCCAATTCTCATTTCTTTAATGCTATTTTTTAGATTTTCTCATCCTCAACAAATAATAATAATAATAAAATTAATAATAAATAATAAAATGACAGTGCATTTTAAGCTAATTAAAGCAGGCAAGAGAATAAATACTACTATGATTTATTGATTTATTAATTTATGTGTATTGTAGTAATGGGAATCTGATGGGAGAATGTGCTTAATTGTCAATAAAATAATGTTACATTGTGAAAAAGCCTTGTTCTTGTTCCTAAATGTTTTTTCCCCATTATATAATAATCACAGGATATGCAATATTTTGCTTTGAAGAATATGCCTATCTTAGGGCTAATATGTTTTTTAATTTATTTATTTTCATGACACTTAAGCACATTTTCCCCGCCGGTTGTCATTGCTGTAATGTATAGTAGTAGTTAGTAGTTTAGATAGTAGTTGATCCTGGATGTTGATTGGTCAGAGCTTCAGTTCCACTGTCACACACACACACAGTAAAGAGAGATCGGGTTTGATAAATATTCATTTGCACATGAGCGTCCCTGGAAACGTCCCGGTCTCGACGCCTCAGACTCATGAATCTGGGCTCACTGGTGCTGCGATGCACAGCGCTGTGTTTCCAGTGCTCCCAGAAGCTGGAGTGTGTGTGTGCGGGAGAGACGAGGAAACACTCATCAGCCGTGTGTGATTTACACTCGCTGTGTCTGCCGTTAACACCTCTCACTGCGGGTTCAGAGAAGATTGAATATATAATCTCAGGGAATCGTGTCCAGATCACATCTCAGACCAAAATTAAGATATTTTGAGTCGATTTTTAGGGTTTAGATTCCTTCATTCGTTTGTTCGTTCGTTCATTCATTCAACTTTTCTTTATTTTCTTTTATTTATGTAGAATTTGAGGGGAAAATGTCAATAAATAAACAAATAACCTTTTAATCTTATTCCTGAAATGTTCTTGTTGTTTAATAATATTTTGCTTTTAAGATAATGCCTATTTTAAGGCTAAGTTTTTATTTGTGAATTTATCTTCATGGCAATTAAACACATTTTCCACCTTAATTCTCGTTCACAACTGTACTGTGTCTGTGGAGTTCAATTGTTTGGTTTTATCAATACAGTACATAATATAATGACTAATACAATGCATGTAAAAAAAAAATCAAATCTCATCACTTTATTGCTTTTATTGCCTTTAAATCAGCTTAAAGGCAATAAAACAAACACTACCATGATTTATAAATAATTTATTTTATTTATTCAGTATATAAAATTAAATATTGAATTAATCAGTATATAAATGCATTGTATACTGATTAAATCGGCATAAATGCTTTTCAGCAAATACCATGATTTATGAATAATTAGCTATTTATGTGTATACATACAGTATGCATTTTTTATTTTTTACATGCATTTATTTATTTGTTTAGCATAATGATAATAATGAGAGCGGTAAGTGTGCTTAACAACACAACATATAATCTCCCATTTCTATCTTTTGATTGTGATGTGAAAGGTGTGTCCTGACAGTAGCGCTTGAGACGAACCCTCTCTGTGTTTATGGCTCATAATTCCTCATAACTGAACTGCTGAAATATCATCTTCTGGCGGGGACTCTGATTGGCTGACAGATGCTCCTCCTGATCATGAACGCACCTGTGCAACGCAGATGCCGGAGGATATGTGTGTGTGTGTTCATGAAAACAAAACTACAGTAGGAAGCCAATTACTGAATTATAGACTCGCAGTGGAAGATCGCTGAGGATGCGGGACTCTATTGGCACACAAAACACCCTAAAACCATCCGAGGTCCTGTAACCTCTCCTCAACCGCTTCACACAGTTTTCTGAAGGTGTCTTGATAATGTAAGTGTGTGTGTGTGTGTGTGTGTGTGTGTGGTCGAGGGAGAGATCCTCCTGGCCAGAGACGCTCATGTAAAAAGTGAGCAGGTGATCAGATCTGTCTAATGCTTGTGGAAATGATTCGAGTTTATCAGCGCTCGGCCTGGAGATGTTTATATCGGATCCCTTCCACGTCTCCATCCGAGACACGCTTTCATTCTGTGCAAACAAATAGAGCGGCTTTACCGTGTGTTCAGCTGATGTACTTCATGATCAACCCTCGACTGAGTCAGATGTAGAGGAGGATCTCACACAATCACCCTAAATAATGAAGAAAAATATGCCTATTTTTAGGAATATTATCATAATGATTTGCATTGTGACATTAATTCCTTATCCAAATAAAACAGATTTTCCCCTAAATTTTCTTGAAAATAATTTAGAGATTATACTTATGTATTATTATTATTGCTAAGTCTCATTAAATTCTCATTAGTCTAATAGTTTCTGTACTGTTTATTATACTTCTTATATATTCGTGTGTATATATATATATATCTGTCAAATGTCAAATCGATGTGTATATATACACATATATTATATAAAATATTTTGTTAGATGCAATTAATCGCAATTAATCTCGATTAAATGATTTGAGAGCACTTATATATAATGAAAATTTCAAAAACATAATAAAAAATAATTATTATAATAAGCCTAATTATTAATTTGTTTGCTTCGGATCGACTGAAATATGAACTCAACATAGACCAAAGTCATCTAAACGAACCAAAAACAGGATGTGATGTCACGATGCGACCCTAACACGCCCAGCACACCTGTTTCTCCTCGTCATCTGAACCGTTCGGCACAGGCCTCAGAACAGCAGATCTGTGTTTACAGCTGAGATGCAAATACACTTATAGGGCCCTATTTTAACGATCTGAAACGCAAGTGTCAAAGCGCAAAGCTCAAGTAACTTTGTGGGCGGATCCCGGCGCTGTTGCTATTTTCCCGGCGGGATAAATGCCTCTTGCGCCTGGCGCAAATTTAAAAGCGGTTGGTCTGAAGTAGCTTCATTATTCATAGGTGTGGTTTGGGCGTAACGTGAAATAAACCAATCAGAGCGCCATCTCACATTCCCTTTAAGAGCAGGCGCGCTTGTTCTAAAGCGGATTCCTATTATAACGGCGGATTTGCCAGGCGCACTCCAGGAGCGGTTCACAGCCGAGGAGAGCAACGTTCTCGTCAGGGCCGTAAAACACAGAGAAGTGACATTGGGGATGGAGAAACCCACCCAAATTAACTTCTGTTAAACAGGCGTAGGATAATTTGGGTAAATGTGTAAGCTACATGTATGCTTTTATAATAATTTGTCTATCTATCTATCTATATATCTATCTATCTATCTATCTATCGTAATAATGTATGATTTGCAAAAATGAAAACTGCTGCTTAGATGAGAGAATAAACGTGTATGCGCGTTGTGCACACGCTACATTGATTATGGCCAAGCATGCGCCCTTAAAATAGCATAATGAACAACGCGCAACGCGCCACTGACTTTAGACTAGGTTTTTTCTGGTCAGTGGTGCAATTGTTTTATAGAACAGCAAAATAGCATGAGGGAAAGTTTGCGCCGGAACACGCCTCCTCTTTGCGCTGAACCGCCCCGGGGAGCGCAAGTGTATTTCTTAGTTAACCGACGTGCGTCTGTGGAGGGAAAAGTTCGCTTTGCGCGGGTGCAAAATAGGAATGATACATGCGTCAGTGTACAAAGTCATTTGCGCCGAGTGCAAGATAGGGCCCAGAGTGTGAAATGGTCTTAAAAACTACGCTTTATTTCTTTTCTGGAAATTGCTTGCTTCATTCTTCTGAGGTTTCGTGAGATTGTTCTACAGACGTCATGCTTAAGCAAGTCTGAGATATAGGCCCTTTTCACATGACGTCACACAACTTCCGTTCTGACTCAAAGCAGTGTATGTTTACTTCCGCCGGAATAGTGGAACGCGCTACCAAAGAGTATTTGACGCGATGGAGTTTACACAGTCCCTTCAACACCTGCCAAAAATACATCTAGATGATGTACAGTGACTTGCAGACAAATTTTCCCTTACAACACGTTCCAAGCTTGACAAAGGATGTAAATTCTTCATTGAGCAGTACTTGTTTGCATTAGTGTCTTACCTTTACTCCAGTCATTCCAGGGGAATCTAGATGGCGTTGCTCCTTTCTTAATCCTGGTTCGTCCACTGGTTGATGTACATATATCCTCCGCTCTGGGGTAAAGTGCTGACTACACACGTAAGTGCTCCCACGGAGGATTTTAAAACTCGGGCCCTCGTCTCTTTTGATCGCCCTAACCCAACATGCACGTATTTCAGCGTCCACTGGAAAATCGTGGAAACTTAAATAAGGAAATTTATGTTTGTTGTTTGAACAACAAGGAACACTACAATAGCATCTACAAGATGACTGTGCCATGCTTATTGGATGGGAAACTGTTGGAAAATGGACACAGGAATGAAATGAATGATAAATCACATCAGCATATGGAAATGGTTTGACATTTAGTGCTAGCTTTGATAAAAATTTAACACTTGTTAGTAAGCTTCTGGCAATACACGGGCTGACCGCGATTAACAGTTCTCTTGGTGTCACACGCAATAAGTCACTGGAAATTATCATTAACGTCATCAAAATAATCTAAATATAAGAACCAATAATGCTACATACATAAACATTATTATTATTTTTAATTTTAACTTTCGTGTTGTTGGTCATCACCTTATGCGTTTTCCTTAAGTAACTTTAACCAGCGCGCGCAAGTTAAAACGGAAGTATGTTTACACTGCTTTGCGGAAAAGCGGAAGTTATCTGACGTCTGTTACATGTATGTCCTGTGTTTCCCCCTGTTTAGTATATTTGGTTCAGTCCTGTTTCCAGTTTCCTGCTCCTCGTTTGTGTTCAGTTCATTCACCTGTTTCTAGTTAATTTGCCCCAGCTGTGTCTTGTTCCCATGATCCGTTCTCTGTGTATGTAAACCCTGTGTTCTCCCTCACTCCTTGTCGGTTCTCGTTAATGTGTAGCGTGCGTTGTGTTACTCCTGTGTTTTATGATTAAACCCTTGTTACCTGTTCATCCGCGTCTTCTCATCCTTCCTACCACCACGCACCCGTAACAGAAGAACCGACCCAAACAACATGAACCCCGCAACACTTCTGGGGAATCTCCAGCCGAGTAGGCGGCCTCGTCTCATCCTCGTTCACAGGAAGCCTGCCCAGCCAGAGACGATTCACGTCCAGCCTGCCCAGCCAGAGACGATTCACGTCATGCCTGCCCAGCCTGAGACAGATCCGTCCAGCACTAAGCCCTCTTCACCGCTGGTTCTGTCCAGCTCAAAGCCCTCTTCACCGCTGGTTCTGTCCAGCTCAAAGCCCTCTTCACCACTGGTTCCGCCCAGCTCAAAGCCCTCTTCACCGCTGGTTCTGTCCAGCTCAAAGCCCTCTTCGCCGCTGGTCCTGTCCAGCTCAAAGTCCTCTTCGCCGCTGGTCCTGTCCAGCCCAGAGCCCTCATCGCCGCTGGTCCTGTCCAGCCCAAAGCCCTCTTCGCCGCTGGTCCTGCCCAGCTCAGAGCTCTCTTCGTCGCTGGTTCTGTCCAGCTCAAAGCCCTCTTCGTCGCTGGTCCTGTCCAGCCCAGAGCCGTCTTCGCCGCTGGTCCTGTCCAGCCCAGAGCCGTCTTCGCCGCTGGTCCTGTCCAGCCCAGAGCCGTCTTCGCCGCTGGTCCTGTCCAGCTCAAAGTCCTCTTCGCCACTGGTCCTGTCCAGCTCAGAGCCCTCTTCGCCACTGGTCCTGTCCAGTCCAGAGCCGTCTTCGCCGCTGGTCCTGTCCAGTCCAGAGCCGTCTTCGCCGCTGGTCCTGTCCAGTCCAGAGCAGTCTTCGCTGCTGGTCTTGTCCAGTCCAGAGCAGTCTTCGCTGCTGGTCCTGTCCAGTCCAGAGCAGTCTTCGCTGCTGGTCCTGTCCAGTCCAGAGCCGTCTTCGCCGCTGGTCCTGTCCAGTCCAGAGCAGTCTTCGCTGCTGGTCCTGTCCAGTCCAGAGCCGTCTTCGCCGCTGGTCCTGTCCAGTCCAGAGCCGTCTTCGCCGCTGGTCCTGTCCAGTCCAGAGCAGTCTTCGCTGCTGGTCCTGTCCAGCTCAAAGTCCTCTTCGCCACTGGTCCTGTCCAGTCCAGAGCCGTCTTCGCCGCTGGTCCTGTCCAGTCCAGAGCCGTCTTCGCCGCTGGTCCTGTCCAGTCCAGAGCAGTCTTCGCTGCTGGTCTTGTCCAGCCCAGAGCAGCCTGCACCACTGGTTCCGTCCAGCCCAGCCAAGCCTTCTCCGCTGGTTCTGTCCAGCCCAGAGCAGCCTGCACCACTGGTTCTGTCCAGCCCAGCCAGGCCTGCACCGCAGCTTCACGTCGCCTGCCCGCCTGCGCCCCACTGCAGCCCTGCCGAGCCTGAGCTTCCCTGCACGCCTCCCGAGCCTGAGCTTCCCTGCACGCCAGCCGAGCCTGAGCTTCCCTGCACGCCTGCCGAGCCTGAGCTTCCCTGCACGCCTGCCGAGCCTGAGCTTCCCTGCACGCCTGCCGAGCCGGAGCTTCCCTGCACGCCTGCCGAGCCTGAGCTTCCCTGCACGCCTGCCGAGCCTGAGCTTCCCTGCACGCCTGCCGAGCCTGAGCTTCCCTGCACGCCTGCCGAGCCGGAGCTTCCCTGCACGCCTGCCGAGCCTGAGCTTCCCTGCACGCCTGCCGAGCCGGAGCTTCCCTGCACGCCTGCCGAGCCTGAGCTTCCCTGCACGCCTGCCGAGCCTGAGCTTCCCTGCACGCCTGCCGAGCCTGAGCTTCCCTGCACGCCTGCCGAGCCTGAGCTTCCCTGCACACCTGCCGAGCCTGAGCTTCCCTGCACGCCTGCCGAGCCGGAGCTTCGCGTCACGCCGGCCGAGCCAGAGCCTTCTCCGCTGGTCCCGTCCAGCCCTTCTGAGCCTTCACCGCTGGTTCCATCCAGCATAGCCGGGCCTTCACCGCTAGCCCAGCCAGAGACTTTCCATGTCCCGTCTGCCCACCCTGAGACTGTCCACGTCCCAGAGCCTGTCCCAGAGCCTGTGATTCCCCCCAAGAAAGTTTTGGGGGGGGGATATAGGTCACCTGAATATGCGTCTCCGCCATGGCCGCCCGAAGGGGATTCTCCGCCATGGCCGCCCGAGGGTAAGTCTCCGCCCTGGCCTCCTGCACGTCCTGCTCCGCCCTGGAGGCTTCCTGCTCCGGGTAGGCCACTCCCTCGTCAGCCTCCAGGGCGCCCACCCCCCCACCCTTATTGATGTTACTCGGCGCGAGGACGCGCCTTGCAGGAGGGGGAGCTAATGTTACATGTATGTCCTGTGTTTCCCCCTGTTTAGTATATTTGGTTCAGTCCTGTTTCCAGTTTCCCGCTCCTCGTTTGTGTTCAGTTCATTCACCTGTTTCTAGTTAATTTGCCCCAGCTGTGTCTTGTTCCCATGATCCGTTCTCTGTGTATGTAAACCCTGTGTTCTCTCTCACTCCTTGTCGGTTCTCGTTAATGTGTAGCGTGCGTTGTGTTACTCCTGTGTTTTATGATTAAACCCTTGTTACCTGTTCATCCGCGTCTTCTCATCCTTCCTACCACCACGCACCCGTAACAACGTCATTGTGAAAAGGGCCTATTAAAGAGCCTTTCTCAGACTGTCCTGTTACACACAGCAGCGCTTCACGACACATGAGCGTAATGTGAAGGACAGGGACGTGTTGGTGTTCAATCGCTCCTCTTCCTCTCGTTCGAACGCTCACTGTTGCGTAACCTCGGCAGTCATGTGTTCTAGTGTGAATCGGTCGAGTGTTGAAGTCGTGCTGTTAAACGACTTTAAGATTATTAGAGGTCAATTCTATTCACATTTACTTGTATAGCGCTTTTCACAATACACATCGTTTCAAAGAAAATGCACAAGTCCACATTACAACAGTGATCTGTTATCAGAGGCGACTGTCATTTCAGAAATGCACATACAAATCACAGTTAGCTCAAAAAGTACTAATTTAAACATTGCAATGATGTAAGGAAGAAACACTGAGCTCATTAAAGTAATGAATACTTGTTTGTTAACAAATGATTTTGACATTAATCAATGCTACGTTTTCTCTCTGTTGTTGTGGAGGAATGAACTGATGACAAACACCGTCTGATCGCTATAATGTGCCACAGATGTGTAATATAGTGTTCATATGCATTAGTAGATGAGCTCCACATGCTTCATGTACGCTTTATATATATATATATATACATGTTTGTGTCCGTGAACATGCTGGTTATTCCAGGTCAGATGCGCTGTGCAATTCTCTGGTTGTTTTAATTTACAGTCAAATCCAAATACAGGTGAAACTCGAAAAATTATAATATCGTGCAAAAGTTCATTTATTTCAGTAATTCAACTTAAAAGATGAAACTAATATATTATATAGACTCATTGCATGCAAAGTGAGATATTTCAAGCCTTTATTTGTTATAATTTTGATGATTATGGCTTACAGCTTTATTAATTAATTATTAATTCAATGAATCGTAGCTCTTGGGATGTTGTGAGATCATTTGTGTCATTTACATATTCTGCTATATGCTGATAAACCTGTCGCACACACTCTCCTCCAGTGCTTCTGTCTCTGATTGATAGTTTAGACCGTTTTATAAAGTAAAAGTCTTTTATTATAATTGTACAAACGTCCTCCTTCAGCTCGAGCTTCACGTGTCTTTCTGTGTCAAATCTGATATTATCAAGTAAACATAAGAATAACTTTGATATTGTTAGTAATATTTCAGCTGGACTGAAGCAGGGTTACTTCATTATCATCATCATTTATTATAAAAATCATCATGAGTATCAAATATGATCATCCGGCTTTTGAGGAAGGTTTATTAGTTCATCTCTCAATAATCACTGTATTGCATTGTGTTATATCCTTTAAAAATAAAGCTTTGATCATAAAACTAAGCATTTAAATATCATCTTTCTACAACATATTTTTGGCAGATATTGATATTTATAAGCCTTTTATGTAAGTATCATTGATTTACATTACAAGCCTCAGAATTTCATCTTTTTGTCCATATAAATATGCATATTTTTGCTCAGTTTGAATCTTTGAATAAATCTGAGCTGTTTTTCCTCCATATTCTCACTATATCATATAATATGAGCCGTAATATCCTGATGTATCAAATATGACAAACTATTTTTACTATTCATTGAATCCTTTCAGTTGTGAATGAGTGCAAATGCCGGATATTTTTAATGTTTTTATCCACAAATGATATACCTGAGGCTGTGCCGGACTGGAGTGTGTAATTATTCAGTCGTTTGTCCTGTTTTAACAGCAGAACATCATATTTCGATGTCTGTCTGATGGAAATGTTTGATTTATCAGTTATCTTTATTAAACCACACATCAGTTAACTTTTAACTTTTCATTTCAGATCATCCAACCATTTATTAGATTTTACTCATCATATTACGATTGATTTCTTTAGGAATGTATTACGTAAACAACAACAGTTACATAATTAATTTGGGATAATAACAATAATTACAAAATCAAAAGGATTTGTAATGAAGGTCTGTTGTGTTTGATGTTATGTTCTTCATTTGAATGAATGAGAAATACAGCATGTCCTGCTTTGTTTTATGAGGTTAATAATCTGCGTATTGATGTGTCGATATCTTGTGCTCGTCTGATCTCAGATTTAGTTTAGATGCTTTTTCTAAGTTTTCATAACAGCCCGTTTCATAAGAGGATCAAGCCTGCGAATGTTCAGGCCGCCAGTCAGAGGATTTGATGGTGTGTGTGTGTGTGTGTGTGTGCGCGTGCGTGCGTTTATAAATCCCTCGCCTGGTTTGTGGAGATGAATATTTACAAGTCTTAGTATTTCTCCCACTCAGTCTCGATAAGCAATTCCAAACCTCGTCTCTTTCTCTCTTGAAAATAACTGTAATTTGTCATTGCTGGTTTTTCCAGGTGCAGGTCAAAGGTCAGGAGATATTCAGGTCTCAGCGCAGACATCAATAGATGTCCTCTGATGAAATATTGGAATATGATTCACTTTAAAATAAGGGTTGAAACGTTAGATCCTTCTTTAATCTGAATATTGCTGGATATAAACCCCAAAGATCTGCGGGTTATGATGAAGCTGATGTGAATATAATATTAAGTTATTGTTTCAGTCTCGGCTCAGTTTAGTGTGTCGTTGTCTAATGATGTTTGCGTGTGGCAGGAAAATATCTGGTTTTTGCTTAATGATGTAAAATGATTAATGATTGTCTTATTAAGATGTTTGTGAGAGGAAAAAGAGAATATTAAAGGAATCAGACGGACAGGGGTGTGTATTGTTGTATTTCAGTTGTGCCGCTACAAATCACAACATGTAAATAGGAAAATGTTTGTGTTATTTTGTCACTTATTGGGATTAGTATGCTAGCTGGAGCCATTTACATCCAGTCTTTGTGCTAAGCTAGGCTAGCGGTGGGTGCGTCAGATAGCGTTACAGCACGCACGGAGATGACAAAGGTATGTGTGGACTTATCAAACTCTGGGGGATACAGTCAATAAGCTAAAGTCCCAAAAAGTCGGAGTGTTCCTTTAAGCACGACTGCATTTCTTTATATTTGAGTCCAAGTTCAAACACTATGAAACGCTTGTTAACGCACGAGCTCTGAAACACTGCCAGCGGAGATTACACAGCGGCGTCCACAACAGGGTTTGCGAGGGAACGCTAAAGTTTCTCGAGGGAACACAAGAGATTTGAAAAAAAAATGTTTTCTCCCATCCCAAATTTTTACCACCACAATGTCTCCGTACTAAACAATGATTGTGTGGAAAGTGCAAATTTTTTTCGCTCTTCTCCTGCTGGTCATGAGTCTGTCGTCATGGTAACGCTCCTGCCGGAAACTGATGCTCTCTCTCTCTCTCTCTCTCTCTCTCTCTCTCTCTCTCTCTCCCTCAGGATCTGAAGAAGGTGCTGTCGTTCCCTCCGTATCCGGGAGAGTTCCTGCATCCGGTGGTTTACGCCTGTACGGCTGTCATGCTCCTCTGTCTGTTTGCCTCCATCATCACCTACATAGTGCACCACAGGTAGGGCATTAAAGAGCCCCTATTATGATATTAAAGGTTCCTAATGTTGTTTTGGCGTCTCCTACAACAGGTTCACACGCATCTAATGTCAAAAACACTTTATTTCCTCATAATCTCCACGGCAGCGTCAGCTCTTTTCTCTCAGAGTCTGAAACGCTTCGTTTGTAGATTCAGTCTCTCTAAGCTCCGCCTCTCTGAGAGCTGCTCTGCTCTGATTGGTCAGACGGCCCAGTCTGCTGTGATTGGTCAGAAACCAAAATGCTCATTTTCATATAATCGCTGAATTTCAGCTCTTCCTCAGCAATTGATACACAGTAATACGAACAGTAAAGATTTTGCAATAATTATCTGCTTTACAGAGCACATATCCTGCTTTTTTCTCCATGTTCATCTTTCTTCAGTGTGTAATGCTGCTGTTTGAGCATGAAAAGGGAGTAATTCTCTATATCAGTGTCAGTGTTTCTGAACTCCCTGAAACGCCTTCATTAGCCATGTTTCCATCCACGTGTCAATCGAATTATCTGAAGTTCGGTAAAAAACCTCATGCGAATAAAGCTGGCGAAAGTGTGTTTCCATCAAACGGCTTTAAAGCGGATAAAAACCTGTGCGTAATGACGTCACATGCTGTTTTGCGATCAAATTGGTATATCGAATTGATTTGAGACATGTTAAGGTGTTTCCATTCATTTTCTCACCAAATTGCACAACATTCAAGCCAACATTTGCCAACAAAGTTTTGCTAGGCAAAATCGATCGCGCCATAATAACGTTTCCATCCGCGTTTATCGCATAAGCCGTATATCGATCAAGATAAAATCCGATGAGACCGATCGTATTTCATTTGAGTCGATATTCATGAAATTCAATCGAATTTTACTGTTTCCATAAGGCATTTTTCATTCGACATCACTTTATTCGGATAAAAACGTGTGGATGGAAACATAGCTATAGTCTTGAGTTTCTTCCGGGAACGAACACATCACAATATTCCTCATTTAAATAATTCATACGCAGAATAAAGGGGCGGGGCATGGTTGAGTTAGTTAGTAGTGTGTTGAAACCATAGGCTGTAAAGAAAATATGTGCGTAGTGTCCGTGACGTCACCCGTAGTGTTTCTGAAGAGCGTTTGTGAAGCCCAAAGTGGGCGGAGCCGGCCGTCGCCATCTTGTTAGCGCGTCACTCCCGGATAAACGAACATGTGCAGCGAGGCGGATTAGCTGAGGTGACGTGACGCTAACAGATAGCAGACAAACGGCTAGTAGTGACATCAGCGGCAATCCACCTGTCAGTCAAATGGCCACGCCCTTAATTATGCGGAACTTTAAGGCTTAGTATAATTTAAACGGATTAGTTATAAAAAAAACTCACCCCCCTCATGTCGTCATGAAGGGCAAAATTTGCTATATAGACCAAACCACTTTTTGCACCGGGCTGTAAACATGTTTTTTTCTGCTGTAAATTTGGGCACTTTAGCATGCGGGTCTATGGGATTGAGTCTCTTCTGCAGCCGGCCTCTAGTGGCCAGTGGAGGAACTGCAGTTTAACTCACTTCAGTGTCGGATTCAAGAGAGAGAGAGCGGAAGATCGCCGCTTGGTTGAAACTGGTGGTTATGGAAAGGGGCGGGACATTTCCCAAACACGCTCGAAGCGCTCGACCAATCACAACACACTGCTCCAGCCGACCAATCAGAGCACAGTGTGCTTTTCAGAAGGAGGGGCTTCATAGAGACAGGTTGTAAACGGAGCATTACTGACAGACTGGGAAGAGAGGAGCCGCAACAATGGAGAATATGAGGAGAATAATCAACATTCAAGCAGGAAAACCTGTTCTAGTAGAAGCAAGACTTTGTAAAAGGGCATAATAGATCGTCTTTCAGTTTGTTGTGAATGTGCTGGTGAATAAGGCTGTGACTCACACACTCACACACACACACACACACACACACACGAATAGTTCAGCTTTATTGATCTTCCATCATGAAGACACTCATGAGTCAGAAGTGGACATCTGTTAGATTTCACACACACACACTCTTCTGATCCACAGCTTTCATCTCAGTTAGACGTAGGGGTGGGACGATACAGGTACCTCACGATTCAATTCTGTGGCGATATGTGGTCCACGATATGATAATATCACGATTCGCAATATCTACGATATTCAATATATTGGAAGAAATTTCATCAACGATATATCACGATATATGTGACTGAAAAGAAAGATTAACAATGCATGTGTACATATTGAGAATTAATATACCCTAAAACTTCCCGGGTTTTTATTTTCCCAATCGTCGAACTGCACCGGCTTGTATTCGAGACAGGCGTCTATATGAGACAGGCCTTTATAATTTAGTGTTGAGATGTTGCCACGTGAAACTGCGGTCTTCCGACCTTTTACTATCGTGTCAATTGATTTTGATTAATATGCGCGAGGGAGAGAGCAAGACAGCGCTCGTGTTGTTTGAAGACGTGAGAGTGCGCGCGCGCGGCCGTTGCGCTCTCTCTGCTCGTAAAACCCGAAGTGTCTCCACACTTTAGAGTGGAAACTAGCGGGTGGGTCTTTGATTCGTTTTTTATTGTTTTCCGCCATTCTTCTCGCTTCTCTCTGTTGTTGTTAGTTAACTTGTGTTCTTCACTGGCCGCTGTTTGCGCCACTTTACCCCTATTTACTCGAACAGCGCCCCCCGCCAACAGAATGGTAGATATTGGGTAGTGACAGTGACACTGACAACGGGTAAATTAATCATTTTGTGTTGTAATAAAATATCGATATTGGGCGTTAGTGTATCGATTATTTATTGCGACAGAGAGCACAACGATATATTGCAATATCGATTTTTTTTCCCACCCCTAGTTAGACGTTTGTTTTCTTCGGACTGTGAGTCAGGCGTCTCTCATCTGTGTGTGTGTGTGTGTGTGTGTGTGTGTGTGTGTGTGTGTGTGTGTGTGTGTGTGTGTGTGTGTGTGTGTGTGTGTGTGTGTGAGAGAGCTGTAGATGTAGATTCCTTCATTTACAAGCCAGACTCTTGAGATGAAATCAGTCCATCATCAGGGCTTCGGGGAAATCACACTCCAGCCACAGAATCGTGTCATCTTTTCTTCGGCTATCCGCAAATGAATCTTTATTGAGTTTTCTAGTAAACCTCTGGGGCTAATGTGTCTCTTTAAGAGATTTAATCATGTTGTGGGCTGAAGTTCCCCACACACATCTATGAAGTCATCTCGACTGTGTTAAACTACATTGCATGTGAATGAGATGCTGGTATTTGAGCTGAAATGAAGAATGTAGAAATGGTGTTATGAGTTTCTGCATATGCTTGAATCAGTTTGCCTGATTTCATGATCTTTTTTGTCTTTGAAGTATGAAATTATGAAACATTTACACTAGCGTTTTAAAAGTTTGGGGTGAGTACGATTTTAATACTTTCATTCCGCAGGGAAACATTAACTTGATAAAAAGGGACAGTGAACGCATTTATAATGTTACAAAAGATTCTGTTTCAAATAAATGCTTTTTTTTTTTTTACTTTCTATCATCAAAGAATCCTGAAAAATAAAATGTATTACGATTTCCACAAAAACATGAACGGCGTTCAACATTGAATCCTGAAATAAAAATGTAAATAACTGTTTCCAACACTGATAATAATCATAAATGTTTCCTGATCATCAGATCCTCATATTAGAGTGATTTCTGAAGGATCATGTGACACTGAAGACTGGAGTAATGATGCTGAAAATACAGCTTTGATCACAGGAATAAATTACACTTTACTATATATTCACATAGAGAACTATGGAAGCTTGTTTCCGCCACAGAATGAAAAATAAAAAAGGTAATTGCGACTTTTTATCTCACAATTGCGAGATATAAAGTCAGAATTGTGAGATAAAAAGTCAGAATTGCGTGATATAAAGTCAGAATTGCGTGATATAAAGTCGCAATTGTGTGATATAAAGTCAGAATTGCGTGAAATAAAGTCAGAATTGCGTGATATAAAGTCAGAATTGTGAGATAAAAAGTCAGAATTGCGTGATATAAAGTCAGAATTGTGAGATAAAAAGTCAGAATTGCGTGATATAAAGTCAGAATTGCGTGATATAAAGTCAGAATTGCGTGATATAAAGTCAGAATTGCGTGATATAAAGTCAGAATTGCGTGATATAAAGTCAGAATTGCGTGATATAAAGTCAGAATTGCGTGATATAAAGTCAGAATTGTGAGATAAAAAGTCAGAATTGCGTGATATAAAGTCAGAATTGTGAGATAAAAAGTCAGAATTGCGTGATATAAAGTCAGAATTGCGTGATATAAAGTCAGAATTGTGAGATAAAAAGTCAGAATTGCGTGATATAAAGTCAGAATTGTGAGATAAAAAGTCAGAATTGTGTGATATAAAGTCAGAATTGCGTGATATAAAGTCAGAATTGCGTGATATAAAGTCAGAATTGCGTGATATAAAGTCAGAATTGCGTGATATAAAGTCAGAATTGTGTGATATAAAGTCAGAATTGCGTGATATAAAGTCAGAATTGCGTGATATAAAGTCAGAATTGTGTGATATAAAGTCAGAATTGCGTGATATAAAGTCAGAATTGTGTGATATAAAGTCAGAATTGCGTGATATAAAGTCAGAATTGCGTGATATAAAGTCAGAATTGTGTGATATAAAGTCAGAATTGCTTGAAATAAAGTCAGAATTGCGTGATATAAAGTCAGAATTGCGTGATATAAAGTCAGAATTGCGTGATATAAAGTCAGAATTGCGTGATATAAAGTCAGAATTGCGTGATATAAAGTCAGAATTGTGTGATATAAAGTCAGAATTGCGTGATATAAAGTCAGAATTGCGTGATATAAAGTCAGAATTGTGTGATATAAAGTCAGAATTGCGTGATATAAAGTCAGAATTGTGTGATATAAAGTCAGAATTGCGTGATATAAAGTCAGAATTGCGTGATATAAAGTCAGAATTGTGTGATATAAAGTCAGAATTGCGTGATATAAAGTCAGAATTGCGTGATATAAAGTCAGAATTGCGTGATATAAAGTCAGAATTGCGTGATATAAAGTCAGAATTGTGTGATATAAAGTCAGAATTGCTTGAAATAAAGTCAGAATTGCGTGATATAAAGTCGAAATTGTTATAAACTATTCTGAGGGGGAAAAGTTAGTCTTTTTTCCCTCTCAGAATTGGCCTGATAACTTAACTGAGAAAAGATGTCAGAATTTCGAGATGTAAACTGTCACAATCACAAGCGGAAGCAATGATGCAAGTAATCTCTTTATTGAGAGGTTGAAAAGATAAATGTCCAAGCAACACGGGTGGGCTGGTGGCGCAGGGACTAGATGGTCAGCGTGCAGGTGAAGAGTGCTGGTCGTGAATCCAAGTGCAGGTGAACATCCAAACGAGACGAAACCGAGAAGACACTGAACAGGAACTCGAACCGGACCAGGACTGCAGACAGGACACGCGAGGAACAAACACTGTGAACACCAAACAACGATCTGACAAAGAGAGGAGAGTGTGATGAGTATAAATAGGAGAGATGATTTGCAGCAGCTGGTGCAGAGACTGAGATCAGCTGGTACGCTGATCAGCGGAACGAGCGGTAACGCCCCTCACACACGCTCACACACACATAACAACAATTACACGAGACATGAAGAAAACAGCGAATTCATGAACCGTGACAGTACCCCCCCTCCTAGGAACGCCTCCTGGCGTCCCCAGACTCCCTTACCTGTCGATTGTAATCATCAATAAGGGAGTGATCCAGGATGTCTCTAGCAGGCACCCAACTTCTCTCCTCCGGACCGTAACCTTCCCAGTCCACCAAGTACTGGATTCCGCGTCCCCTCCGCCTTGAGTCCAGAATACGATTAACCAAATATGTTGGTTCCCCTTCTACGAGTCGCGGCGGTGGGGGAACCGGGGCAGGCGGATTAATGCGAGAGTGAAAAACGGGTTTAATTTTGGATACATGAAAAACGGGATGAATTCTCCTGTACACTGGAGGAAGATTGAGGCGGACTGCCACCGGACTAATGATCTTGGTGACAGTGAACGGGCCAATGAATTTGGGAGCAAGCTTATTAGAAACGGAGCGGAGAGGAATGTTCTTGGTAGAAAGCCACACTTTGGAACCGACGACGTATACGGGAGGTCTAGACCGGTGGCGATCGGCCTTGGCCTTGGTGCGCGCTCCCATTTGGAGTAGAGTCTCACGGGCTCTAGTCCAAGTGCGATGACACCTCTGGACGAAAGCGTGAGCGGAGGGAACCGCGACTTCGGATTCCAGACTAGGAAAAATTGGTGGCTGGTAACCTAGACTACACTCAAACGGAGATAGGCCCGTAGATGACACTGGTAACGAATTGTGGGCGTACTCCACCATTGACAGTTGTTGGCTCCATGAGGAAGGATTCTTGGAGACCAGACATCGCAACGTTCTCTCCAAATCCTGGTTGGCTCTCTCAGTTTGGCCATTGCTCTGGGGATGAAACCCTGAGGACAGACTAACAGTCGCACCCAGTAATTTACAAAACTCTTGCCAAAATTTGGACACAAATTGGGGTCCTCTGTCCGAAACCACGTCCATCGGGAGGCCATGTAACCGAAAGACGTGGTTAACGACTGTTAACGCTGTCTCCTTGGCTGAGGGTAATTTGGGCAAGGGAATAAAGTGGGCCGCCTTCGAGAACCGGTCCACCACGGTCAAAACTACCGTGTTACCCTGAGAGGGTGGGAGGGCGGTGACAAAATCTAGAGCGATATGGGACCAGGGTCTCGAAGGAACCGGCAGCGGTTGAAGGAGCCCATCTGGGGGTCGATTGGAAGTCTTACCAGTGGCACAAACTGAGCAAGCCAAAACAAAACTGTGAACGTCGCGAGCCATACGTGGCCACCAGAATCGTTGCTTGACTAAAGATGTAGTGCGACTAACTCCTGGATGACAAGCCACGTTGGAACAATGCCCCCACTGAATGACCTCAGACCGTAATCCCTCTGGCACAAATAACCGGTTCGGTGGACAATCGACCGGAGGCGTTACCCCTTGTAAGGCCTTCTTGACCTTCGATTCGACCTCCCATGTGAGTGTAGAGATAATTAAGGTCTCTGGAAAAATGCACTCGGGAGTAGACGGGCGATCGGAATGGTCAAAAATGCGTGATAAAGAATCGGGTTTGATGTTTTTAGAACCCGGGCGGTACGAGAGAGTAAAGTCAAAACGTCCGAAAAAAAGTGCCCACCGAGCCTGCCTAGAGTTCAGTCTTTTAGCGGTTCTAATATATTCCAGATTCTTATGGTCGGTCCAGACGATAAAAGGTACCCCCGACCCTTCTAACCAGTGGCGCCATTCCTCCAACGCTAACTTGACTGCCAACAACTCTCTATTACCAATGTCATAATTACGTTCGGCAGGAGACAAACGGTGAGACAAAAACGCGCACGGATGCATTCTATCGTCTGTAGGGGAGCGTTGGGATAACACTGCACCTACCCCCACCTCTGACGCATCAACCTCCACCACGAACTGACGTGATGGATCAGGGGTAACCAAGATTGGGGCTGAAACAAAGCGGCCTTTCAGTTTGGCAAACGCAGCCTCAGCTGCGTCTGACCACCTGAACGCAGTTCTGGGGGAGGTCAAGGCGGTCAGAGGTGAGGCTAGTTGGCTGAAATTGCGAATGAACCGCCGGTAAAAATTGGCGAACCCCAGAAACCGCTGTAGGGCCTTACGGGAATCTGGACTTGGCCAATCTACCACAGCCTTAACCTTTTCAGGATCCATACGCATACCCTCAGACGACACAATATATCCTAAGAAGGGAACAGACTGTGCATGAAAAGCGCATTTCTCCGCCTTGACAAAAAGCCCATTCTCTAGCAGCCTCTGAAGCACTCGTCGAACGTGCTGCACGTGTTCCTGGAGAGAAGAAGAAAAAATCAATATGTCATCCAGGTAGACATATATGAACTGATCGACCATATCTCGCAGCACGTCGTTGACGAGTGCCTGGAAGACTGCTGGGGAGTTGGACAGGCCGAAAGGCATGACCAAGTATTCAAAATGCCCCCTGGGGGTATTAAAAGCAGTCTTCCACTCATCCCCCCTCCTGATGCGAACCAAATGATAAGCATTACGTAAATCCAATTTCGTGAAGATCGACGCTCCCTGCAACCTCTCGAAGGCTGAAGACATCAGCGGCAAAGGATAAGTATTCTTTACCGTGATGCTGTTCAGCCCCCGGTAGTCAATACAAGGTCGCAGGGATCCGTCCTTCTTCCCCACAAAAAAGAACCCCGCCCCCGCTGGAGAAGAGGAGGGACGGATGAACTTAGCTGCTAGAGAATCAGAAATGTATTTCTCCATGGCCTCTCTTTCTGGAACAGAAAGTGAATATAACTTGCCCTTAGGCGGAGACGTACCTGGCAGTAACTCTATAGCACAGTCATAGGGACGATGTGGAGGGAGAGAAGCAGCACGAGACTTACTGAACACCTCCTTCAGGTCTAGATACTCCGTGGGCACGTTTGATAAATCCACTGCTTCCTCCTGAAACGAAGAGACAGAAACAAACGGACAAGCAGACACAAGACAGGACTCATGACATTCACTGCTCCACTCAGATACTGATCTCTGCTGCCAGTCTATCTTGGGGTTGTGTTTGATGAGCCAGGGGTGTCCTAAAACAACGGGTGCAAGAGGGGAGTCCAGAATGTAAAAGGTGATGGTTTCAGTGTGATTGCCAGACACGCTGAGTGTGATGGGTTCAGTAGTGAATGAAATGGTGGGAAGCGCTTGACCGTTAAGAGCGTGAACTGCGATGGTACGGGTGAGAGGCAGAAGGGGGGCCTGAATCTTGAGTGCGAATGTGTAGTCCATGAAGTTACCTTCTGCCCCAGAGTCCAGTAGTGCTCGACAGTCGTGAGTGTGGGTTGACCATCCTAGTCTTACCGGGAGGAGCGTAGATGTTGATGAGGTCTTCTCAGCGGAGATCCCACCCGACAGTAGCCTCAAATTTACTGCCGGGCTTGCCCTTTTACCGGGCAGTTGAACGCGAAGTGTCCCGCTGTGCCACAGTAAAGGCAAAGGCCTTGGGACCTCCGCCTTTCCTTCTCCTCCCGGGAAAGCCGAGCTCGCCCGACCTGCATGGGCTCGTGATCGAAGACGGGGCTGACCGCGTCTCCGCCGCTGGTACGCAGGGTCTCCACTGCTCCAGACATCCGAGCGGGTAACCTCCTACGTTCGACTCGGGAAAGTCGGGAATCCACACGAAGAGCTAATTCGATCAGTCCATTGAGAGTAGTTGGTAAGTCCAGGGCATAAATCTCTCTTTGGACGCGGTCAGCCAGCCCATGCAGGAACATGTCCCACTGCGCCTCCTCGTTCCATTGACACTCAGCCGCCAACGTCCGGAACTCGATGGAGTAATCAGATACAGATCTTTCGCCTTGCTTGAGGTCTGCGAGAATCCGAGCCGCTTCTCTTCCTGCGACCGCACGGTCAAAAACCTTCTTCATCTCGGCGGCGAGTGTCTGGAACGAGGCGCAGCACGGATCTTGGTTGTCCCACACCGCCGTCCCCCATAGTGCTGCCCTCCCAGTCAGTAGCGTGAGCACAAATGCGACCTTGCTTCGTTCGTTAGCGAAGGTCCTGGGCTGTAGAGAAAAGTGCATCGAACAGCGTGTTAGAAATGCTCTGCAAAAATTCGGCTCACCGTTGTAAGGCTCAGGAACAGGTAGGCGGGGCTCTGACTGGGAGACGCTCTCTGGTGGTACGGGGGGAGCAGACGGTGTGGGTGGCGCAGTGGGAGCTCGCATAAGTTGGAATTGCTGGGTGAGCTCGGACACCTGCGCCACAAGAGCTTGAATAGCCCGACCCGACTCACTCATGTGCCTCTCCTGGGAATCCATCCGTGCAATGCTGGTCTTGACGAATTCCTCTAAGGAAGAGGAGGCTTCACTTGCTGCTTCCATTCTTGGTCAGATCGTTCTGTCACAATCACAAGCGGAAGCAATGATGCAAGTAATCTCTTTATTGAGAGGTTGAAAAGATAAATGTCCAAGCAACACGGGTGGGCTGGTGGCGCAGGGACTAGATGGTCAGCGTGCAGGTGAAGAGTGCTGGTCTTGAATCCAAGTGCAGGTGAACATCCAAACGAGACGAAACCGAGAAGACACTGAACAGGAACTCGAACCGGACCAGGACTGCAGACAGGACACGCGAGGAACAAACACTGTGAACACCAAACAACGATCTGACAAAGAGAGGAGAGTGTGATGAGTATAAATAGGAGAGATGATTTGCAGCAGCTGGTGCAGAGACTGAGATCAGCTGGTACGCTGATCAGCGGAACGAGCGGTAACGCCCCTCACACACGCTCACACACACATAACAACAATTACACGAGACATGAAGAAAACAGCGAATTCATGAACCGTGACATAAACTCGCAATTGTGAGATAAAAAGTCGCAATTCTGTCTTTTTTTCTCGCAATTGCGACTTTATTTCTCATAATTGCGACTTTATATTTCGCAATTGCAACTTTATTTCTCAGAATTGTGACTTCATATCTCGCAATTAACAGATAAAAAGTCGCAATTATTATTATTATTTTTTTTATTCAGTGGCGGAAACAAGCTTCCATACTGATATTTTACATTGGAATAATATTTCAAAATTTTTACTGCATTTTTCTCAAATAAATGCAGCCTTGATGAGCAGAAGAGACTTCTTACAACAACATTAAAAAATCTGACGACCCCAAACTTTTTAAACTGTAATGTATATTAAATATATGATAAGGCCAATGAAATGAGTCTGCTAGTGAGTCTATAAAAGGAAAAGCCCCAGTTGATGTCACAGTCGTGAGTCTGACAGGCGTATCCATCACGGCAGGATTGTATTTGGCTGCTGATCCTGCCAACTTTATCAGGAGTGTAAATGGAAATGCTGTGAGACCTATTTAAAGTCCATCAGATCGGTTTTTCCTGCAGGCTGAGAGACGCGCTTGAGTCTCTCACACACACACACACACACACACACACACACACACTGGAGTGATGCCAGGTTGGAGCTCGTGACCCAGAGAGGCTCACCTGCTCGTTCAGTCGAGCTGAGCGCATGATTTATGGCCCTGAGAGAAGAAATCTGTTCCTGAACTCACAGAGACGGCGGTTTAATGCGTCGTGGGTTCATGCGGTTTTCCTAACGACCTTTAATTTAAGTTTAGCTGGTGAGAAACTGGCCGTCTGATCTACTCGCTCTGAGAGGAAATAAAAAGGAGAGCAAGTGATTTCAGATTGTAAAATTTGTAAAAAGATTGGTGACCCAGGTTTGAGTGTATATTATAGAATATATATTATATATTAAAAAAAAAAGCTAAAATATTAAATTCATTGCATTTTATGATACATTTTAATATATATATATATATATATATAATAAACATATTTTTTTTGTTTATTGGTTCTATTATGTATGTTTTGTTTGATATTTTATTATACAGTGCTCAGCATAAGTGAACGCGCCCATGCTAAAGTTGACTAAAAAGAGGAATAAAAAATCATCTTTTGGAAATTGATCTTAATGCCTTAATTAAAAAAATGAGGAAAAATCCAAGCTTTAAGGACACCAATTTTCTTTGTGAATGAATAATGTATCGTAAATAAATAAATGTTCTTCCTTGACCTAGAGATCGGCATGTTTTATTTCAGTTAGTCTAATCGCTGGTCTGATTTGCACTGAGAGATGATCTTATGGAAATACACCATGCCGACTCTAGGTGTGTGAAGGGTGTGTGTGATGTGGGATATTTTAATCCCAAATGCTGAGGGAACTTTATCAGGATCATAGTGTCCCGGATCCATGAAATAACTGGCCTTTAAAAATAATAATCTGCCCCTCTATGGGACTTTAACACAGGGGTGTCCTGACTTATGACCCCTGTATTTCAAGGAAGAACATTTATTTATTTACGATACATTATTCATTCACAAAGAAAATTGGTGTCCTTAAAGCTTGGATTTTTCCTAATTTTTTAAATTAAGGCATTAAAGTAACAACAGGTAACTTTTCAACCTTCATAATATATTTCCAAGTCTCTTGTGATGGTACATCGACTTACAATAGGTTGAATGACACGTCTGCCATAGCCTGAAGGGGTCTGTAGCGTTTTTAATCGTACTTTTAAACTTCGGGTTTCGGGTAGTAACCGGCGAACAAAGAGAACTACAAAATTCGACTGCTTTACGGCATATACGTCACTTCCACCACCACCCCCACTTCCTTAAAATCGGACTTGCAGCCAAATGTTATAGTCATGGCCGAAGCAGCACAGAAAAACAAGAAAGCAAAGGTTTTATCGGAGCAAAGCAAAAAGAGAAAAAGAGAAAGTGATCGCGTTAAAGGCAGAACGAGGATCAACATTGCAGAGCTGCCAACTCTCACGCATTGGCCGTGAGACACCCGCATTTGATTGGTTTCACACGCTCACACGTACGCCACACCCCCGGTTTCTCACGCTAAATTGTCAACCCGGTCGGTCAAATGCCTGAAAGATGAGTTTATCTATAGATCTCTACCTGTTGAGCCACTCGTGATCGACAAGTTATACCGCAAATTAGTTCAAATCTCCCGGAATCTAGAGCGAGCGCGCACGCGAGACAGAGACTGTGCTCCAACGCGCGCGGACGGCAGAGAGAGAAAGCGAGCGAGAGACCTTGCGTGTGCAGGGAGCATCGAACGCCCCATCGAAAAAAGAATGCCTCTCTCTAACCTCTCTAATTCGCTAGAGTAGTAGCGAATTATCAATCTGGTAGCTAGTAAACGATATTCTAGTTTTTGATGGTTAGCTATCGCTAGTATTCTCGTTCTGATTTGAACTTTGCAATCGATGAAATGCAAATAGCAAATGTTTGACCTAAAAAGTGTAGTCTACTCAACATGTACAAAGAAAGAAGGAAGATTATTAATAAAATCATATTTTAGGATACCTAACATGTCTGTGATATTTGTTTATTTGTCTTGCCTCAAGCTATAATGCAAATCGATTTGTAAAATTTGCAGAT